>NW_014040068.1:36539-39492 GCF_001186125.1 Sphaeroforma arctica JP610
CATACATACATACATACATACATACATACATACATACATACATACATACATACACCCACCACCCACCACCACACACACACACACACATATATATATATTTATATATATATATATATATAAATTTATATATATATATGTCAGAATTTGAACCACTGGCGAAACTCAGTATAATTAAATGACAACGCACCAGGGAGCACATCTTTCTACCATGTATACAGTGAGTCAATATCGAAGCACCCACAGACTCACCTCTCTGTCATGTACACCGTTGTATCCGGAAGCTTTGTCATCTCTCGGAGCTCCTTAATAGTGAACGCAGCCTGCATTGGCCCACGCCGACCGACAATGTGCACTTTCCGAATGCTCGATTTTTCCAGCGCACGAACGGCATGTGTGCACACGTCTGTTTTCGCAAGCTCGCTGACGGGCGCGAGGAGGAGTCGCGCGCAATCCAGCGCCACATTGCCCTGTAGAGATAGCGAGATATTTCCGGGTTGGGAGTGTGTACATGACTTTAAGAATTTGGTAGCATCCTATTCCTAAATTTGGACCAAAATCCCATTTGTGGTCGACGTGATGCATCGATCGACGCAATCGCGATGTATGTTTCTGAATTTGACGTCCCTTATCATCCGCATTTCCGCGAACGATTTTGCCAGGCAATAAGCATACTATATCACCCTATACACGCGAGTGTAAATGAACGTATTAAGAGAATCTCCACGGCTATATATACACACCATGTGCCCACAATACGTTCGTTGATCGGACTACAACACCGACTACAAACTCGCAGATGCCTCTGTGGTGTTGTTAGGTGATATTCTCGGGTTAGATATGTAATAGTCTATATTCTACCGGAAATACATAGAAATCGACATGTACACTTCTGACACACACAAAGCTACGCCATACTCGCGCTTTTCGTACAGTATTACCAGCAAAAAGTTCACAATTGTAATGTACTATTCCATAGAACATAGTGAATAAACATCACATTCAACTAGTCAAGACAGTCGAACTGAAAAGTCCAATTCGTGCGCGTCTTGTGGTGTGCTTAGATAGAGACAACACACAAGCAACCCTAATCCATATACATCCACGGCCTTACCTGCCCCAGGATGACAACAGACTCCACCTTAGAGAGATCGACTTGAAGTTGTGCATGTTCTGGCGCCCCGTTGTACCATCCCACGAACGATCGCGCGGACACCACACCTTGTGCGTCCTCGCCTGTCCAATATCACAGCAACAAAGAAAAAAGAAGCAGTTCAGGCAGGGCTATGAGACTAGCCACATGGCCTTCACGGTAATGCAGCCGATGCGATTGATCTACACGGAGATAAGAGGTGTCAGGATGAACTCTCTCCATTGCTGTGCAGAGCTTTGAATAAAATATCTGCCGCTGCACACTAGTAGTGCACTTTCGCTTTCGACGTATTTACTCATAAATATTCGAAGCGACGCCTCAAGACTAAAACCCAAACCCTAAAGCCTTAACAGGTGAACAGCCGAATCCAAGCCGTATACAAAATTCACCACCCAGCGCAATGTAATCGGATGACCTCGGTACACATATATGTATGGGGAAAGAACACACCTTTAATTCCAAACTGTTTATCGTCGTCTGCTCCATATGCCAGGACTACGGCCGAATAGTGTTTTCTTAGGTCTCCCATTGTCACATCAACGCCCACATTGACATTGCCCAAGAAGCGCACCTTCTTGTTCTCCGTCATCAGCCGGTCAAAGTGGTGGATGACATTCTAACAGTACACCAGAAATAGGTCAGTAAACTGCTTAATATCTTGAGCTATTTTTCCCTTTTTGAGAGCGGGGTGGGGAGTCCACAGGTGTTACACACAGAAGGTTGAGCTATCTAGATACTACCCTTCCAGTGACGAGTCGTATTGTAATTCTAGGAACAAAAGGTACCGGTTACAAAGTGTGCAATATTTGAGGACCTTAAACTCGCCTATCGCTTAGATAAGGGCCTTGTTGCAAGATGCACCATGCACTCACAGCTTACACTTGCGAGTCATAGTATATAACAGGAAAACCCTCACTAGCACACAACAGAACACCCTTCACGACTCCCTAATATATTCGCTTATGGCCCACCTTGACTTCCGGGTGACACTCGCACACAACAGATCACCCCTCACGATCCCCTATTATATTCGCTTATGGCCCACCTTGACTTCCGGGTGGCACTAGCACACAACAGAACACCCCTCACGACTCCCTAATATATTCGCTTATGGCCCACCTTGACTTCCGGGTGATCAGGGGCAACGCCAAACCTGACCAATCCGTAGGGCACCGGCAGTCTCTCGAAGATATCGATCTCCACATCTTCAATCACTTTGGCCAGACGTTGTGCTGTGTAGAAGCCACCGGGGCCACTTCCCACCACGCAAACACGAAGAGGTGCTCTGCGAGTGAAAGCAGCGACATGTGGGTATTGGGTGCTGCCTGCCGGTGGACTAAGAATTATACACACATATGTATACATACAGCAACATTTCAAAATCATAGCAACGGTAAGTGAGCATTTAGTGAACACTGCCAGAGTACCAAGAAAGACACACACATACAGCATCATAAAGCATGCGCGTTAGCAGAAGTGACAATGAACAAACCATCACACAGTGGTTTCCACAGAACAGACAGCTTTGAGCCTGACAACGACCATGTTAAGACCACATATATACAAGTATATATATATATATATATAATATATGTATTTATATATATATATATAAATATAAATATAAATATATATTCGCGTGTATTTGTGCGTGTATTGGTATTATATATATATATATATATATATATATATATATATATACTATATATACTACACACACACACACACACACACACACACACACACACACACACACTACATATATATATATATATATATATATACTATACTACACGACCGAAC
>NW_014040068.1:39610-43776 GCF_001186125.1 Sphaeroforma arctica JP610
CACTTACACTACTACTACACTACTAACTACTACTACTACTACTACACACACACACACACACACACACACACACACACACACACACACACACACACACACACACACACACACACACATATATATATATATATACATATATATATATAAAATACTATTCTCTCAACTGATTACCTATACTTGGAAAATAGACTATACACTCGTATACAACACAGTAATCTAGAAAAACTTGCAGTGGACGCTATACAATACCAACACAGTGATAAGTATATCCTTCGAAGATCACTTTGTTCATATATATACCTTTGTGTAGATAATGTACGCTTATTCCATTGTAGTGCACAAGCAGGCCTTAGACGGTTGTAGCGGCCGGCGCGTACGATGCGCAGCACACCATGCGATAGTGACCACATGTTGCTAACCAACGCTGATGACTCTATCTAGATCAATAGAAGAGTTTAAATATCTAGTAGCTAAAGCTCAACACTGTTATGCATCGGCTGTGCCTGATTGAACCGGCAGTTACGGAGAGTTCGACTATAAAAATATAGACATCATGTAAATGGCTCGTTCGCGTGCCGATGACCGTCACCAGACTCCCCGCTGTATCATGATGTAGCAGTTCAAAAATCCATCATCCGAATTCAAAGAACCACGAAATCTATGGCAAAAAGCATGTCAAGGCGTGATGACACTTCTTGGACGTGTCACTTTGTAGCCCTCGATTTAAATAGTATCTTTGGAAGGCTATGACTTGGTGCATATTTGCCTGGCCCTCTCCGCTCACACAGGGTAATTTTCTCTGACACCAATACCTGATTGCGACTAAAATTCAGATATGAGCACAGAGCTTTGCTGGTGTCTGCAACCGGCGAATTCAGTGGTGCGGTGTGAGACGGATGGTACCTTTAGGAGCGTCGTCGAGACAACCCATCGGCTCATCAAATGGTTTCTATTTAAAGTATGTGTAAAGTTTGAGGCTTTTGTTAAGTAGTAATAAATAATGCTATAGCAGTAATGTATGTGTGTAGGGTGGGAGGGATGATGATTTTCTTGTAAACAGTGTGGTTGGTTGATTCCGAAGTCAATGTTCATTTCACCCCAAGGCATATTTATTCCCATCCCAGTTGGCCTTGTGTACAAATTGGACGTAATAGTTGCGTCTCAATTAAACGGACTTTCATAAATATGCAGATCGCATTCATTCTTGTACTTCATCCATCTCTGATTTCGAGGCACAAACGGTGAGACGTAAGCAATCGATGTGTGGCCCAGACAGTGTACCCCGCAGTAATTAGTGCATTTCTGTCTCGTCCAATGACTGTGACTATCGCTTCGAGTGCTTAGAGTTGCCATTTAATTGTTGCAAGCCTCTGACTGAATGTCCACAGCGGAGACCTTAAAGTGCACCACGTACAAGCAGATGAACAGGCACTCGAAAAATTGTCACAGCCACACGTATATAGTCAATCAAACAGAACAGACTGACTTTAACGTCGCTAAGTATATACTACTATATACACACAAAACATTGCCGTACACTTCATCAGCGCGTGTATGGCACATACAATTAATGCAAGCCAAATATCAACTGAATCATCGGAGTTGTTGTGCCAAACGTGATTTTTCAATATAGTTGTTGATCGTGTTACTTGTGTCCGATATGGTTCAGTAAATATATATAGGATACGGATAGACTAAGCCGTCAAAGTGCAACATTCGTATCTTCACGAAACGAGCTTTTGTGCCGAAAAGAACTAGTATCATAACTCTTGGACAAGAATTAGCGCCAGACGTAGATCACAAAATTGGTTTATTACGCTCGGATGTGGGCCGGTAGGTCTTTGAAGTATCGATGTCGCAGAGCATCTTCTGCGCTGATACGGAAATCGGGCATATAAACAAGCATGGATTTGAGTAGATCAAGTCCACTCATATCCAGATTATTAACGGCAGAGGAGAGTGGTTGAGCCGCATACATGGGGAACTCGTACTTGCTCCACTCCGGGAGCTCGGTAACTCCATACCAGATTTCCTGCAGAAATATTGTATTACATTAAACGGTCGTAATGCAATATATATATACACACAAACACACACACACACACACACATATATATATATATATATCTATAAATATACTAAAACGTGAAAGTCGTACTATTTTAACGATGGTATCCCACGGTTCTGATATGTCTTGATATGCACACAGCTATGTGTAAGATAGTATGCCGGTCGCACGGTGGTCCCTACCTCCACCGAACGAAAGTAGCCATTCTAGTGCCAGACAATCAGAGACACAATATGTCAACCCGGAAGCTACTGATGGACTGCATCCCATGACACATGCATCCCATGACACATGCATCCCATGACACATGCATCCCATGACACATGAGTGACATGCATCGACTACTTTCCCCACACACACACCCATATAGATATATACAGACTTGTACCTTTAGTATATGTAATACTGCAGTTATCGATTTAAAACTAAAGATATCTTCAAATCAGAATACATACGCAGGCACGCCAACAAACCACTCGGTACACACCTCTGTGGGCGTCCCCAAGAACTTGAATATGCGCAGAAGCTGATCTGGTGCCGCTAGTCCAGGGAAGAGGGGTCGACCTCCTGAAGTGCGCATTTGCATTTGCACAGGTGGAAGTGTGAGCAATACAGACACAGAAGCTAAAATAACGTCATCATACATAACCCAGAAACTATATTAGTGCCATCATACTTAGCATGGCCAGTATAGTCGAGTCACCATATAGAGCATAGTAACCTTAACAGCGTAGACATAAATAGCACAGTACTTATGGTGCGAGTGGCGGTGGCAGGCGCACACGAACTACTGCGCCAGGGGTGCAACAGAGTGTATTGGCGTAGTCGCAAGTTCGACACAGCGAATACGGTGTTTGCGTGTTGGTGTTAAGCAACCAGGCAAATCGGCTAAAAAAAAACGACCACAACCAGAAAGCGAAAAAGACAAAATTAGGACGGTTTACCATACGCAAAAGGCACACCCATACTTGCGAAGGTACGCCCTTGGTCAAGAGTACTAGTCCAAAGTTCCATGCTTGTCAGTTATATAGCATGATGGAGGTATAACCTACAGACGCTTGTGCGATCGGGTTGTGTATACTGGTCGGATGACAAGGCAATCTCCATACAGACTCAGTCACACACACACAAAGCAACGCCCAGCGAATGTATGTCGGCGGTAGAGGTCAATAGAGCCACGGGTCTACGAGACGATACGTCCCTAGCAACGCATATTGATCATTTAACCGACAATGAGTGAGTCCTTATTTACGTACACGAGCACTGAGTGACGTCATAGTCATACACGTAGGGCGTTCAATATGCCCTGTGCTGTGCGATTGATTGATGTTCGCAAGTTTGATTGCCCACCAGGAATCCTGTATATGTGTACACTCGACTGTGTACACGCTCGCAGGTGCGTATGAGGGATTGCGGTTGGGAGTGTGCCGGCAACAGCGATGTTCTCCAGAGTAGCGTAGATACTACGACTACGGGAAGATACCACTCCTATCTGCTACTAAAAATACCACTCCTATCTATCTAAAAAAAAGTACCACTCCCATCTATCTACAGGAAGAAGCAACTCCTATCTATCTACAGGAAGATACCACTCCTATCTAATTACGATCGTGAGTGAGATCACTCCCACTCCCTTCAGAATGAGCCATATATACAGCGCCCATCCACGTCAACTTAATAGGCCTCAACTCGGTGAACGCATGTTTCAGGGAATGTACCAGGCACACATCTCACATACAGAATGATTTCGAGCCAGCAGTATGCACTTGAGGAACTTGCTCACGGAAAGCTACAGAACTAACCCACGCCGTGAATTTGGGACAATTCGTATACTAGACCGTAGAGACAAGACGACGACAACCCGCACTGAAACGACATAAACTTGAACTCGTTCGATAGCTACGCAACGTTCACACAACAGAATGCACAAAGCTATGTGAGCCAAGCAATCTGCCATAGTAAACCACCACATAATACTTTAACATGAATACACATATGACATTCTTCATAAACAATTATATATCTAGAACACTGTTTATATATATATATATATAAATGTATATATATATATATATATATATATATATACTATATATAA
>NW_014040068.1:43855-47050 GCF_001186125.1 Sphaeroforma arctica JP610
ATATATATATACTACTACTACTACTACTAAATAAATAATATATATATATATATATATATATATATATATATATATATATATATATATACATATATATCAGGCATACTTTAAATGTATATACATATATCGTTTATACCATAACAACAGACATATATCTGGCACGCATACCTTGCACCATCTCAGCGAAGATACAGCCGGCGGACCAGATGTCAATCGATGTCGAATACCGTCGTGACCCGAGTAGCACATCCGGTGCTCTGTACCACAATGTCACCACCTGTCACCAACATTTTAACAATGCGTGTGAGTATATACCAGAAAAACACGTATCTAATTGCGAGTGCATACCCAAATTGTACGTATGATATGCCGGTAAGCCTGTAGTATAACACAGTCGTATGGTATATCTGTGGTATAATGCCACCAGCTGTGATGAGAACGGCTGGTGGTGCCAAATATGCTTGCTTAAAAACAGACGACATACAGCATACACAAATATACAACCATACATATGAAATTACCGTCCTCTCTTAGGAGAAGTACGGCCAGAAATCTAAAAAGGGCACTTTTGCAGCCTGCCTTTGTACTAGCCCACCGCCATCCGAGGGGGATATATACATTACCCTATCATGCCAGATACGCTGCGATAGCTGCGTATAAGTGACATGTGTATGCACACCCCAAACCCATTGATTAGGGGGTTAAAAACATCGTATGTTACACGCTGGTTATCGTACAAGGAACAGTCACATACAATGCCGCGGCCAGCTGCACACGGCACATATCACAGGCGCAATGCGTTTGAATTTTTTTTGGGGCAACCACGTTCAACACCCGAGTTCGTTCGCCTTGACAGTGAAGAGCACAGCGCGGGCGACGACTTATGTTCAACTCATAGTACACTCACAAACTACACTCACTCGAACTAATTCAACTTATCGCAACGCAACGCAACGCTACGCACCGCCACGCAACGCACCGCCACGCAACGCAACGCAGGATACAACAACGACACCACCCCTCTCATCAACAAACGTAAAGCAGATAGAACGACACAGCCGTGAAGCAATTGACTGCCATTGCGGTGTACGGCCGTGTGAGGTGTGGCACACTCTACCTCATGGGAGTAGCTCCGCACAGGGATGCCAAACGCACGGGCCAGGCCAAAATCGGCCAGCTTGAGTTTGCCGAACTTGTTAATGAGCAGATTCTGCGGCTTTAGATCGCGATGGAGTACTCTGTGCTCGTGGCAGAAGGCCACTCCCTTCAGCAGTTGGTACAGGAAGGATTTGACCTGAAAGGGCTCCACCGTCCCACCACAGCCGTCGAGATACTTCTTGAGATCCTGTTCGCAGTACTCGAAGACGAGTGTCAACTTCTTGTCCGTGTGCAGCACATCGTACAGCCTGGGTGGTATAGGGTTTAGGGTTTAGGGTTCGGATAGTTGGGATGTAGGTTTCAGCAGTATCGTGGCATGAGATAGTAGATGCGTGTCTATTTAGGGATTCTAGGGTTTAGAAATAAACGCCTTGAGAACATGTGCGCGTAAGCACACTCGACAACACGGCCGACTGCAGGTATACTGCAGCCACGCTAATCCCCAGAAGTTTAAACTGGGCAGAAGTGAAGTACCACGTGAGTTTGGGGTGCGAAGACCTGAGCGGCACAACGGATTTTACCTGTACGATTGCGTGTCAAATGAGTCGCAAATCATGCACCGTGGTCACCCACACGTGTTTGCCTGATTTGTATACATATACAGCCAGACCACGTGCTTGCAACCGTAACGACCTGTCCAATATCCAGAACCTTCAAACACAGACACAGACACAGACACAGACACAGACACTTCCTGGCTGATACTATCACTTGAACGCGCAATTGCCTGAATGCCCACACCGACACACTACCAGGATAAGTGCTCACCCAGACACAACAGAAGAGTGAATTGTTACCACTTTTTAATTCAATCCTCACACGGGCACACTACCAGATGTTCCCACACAGACACCCCTGAATTGGATTTTCACTCAGAAACTGAATAGAATTCACACATTCGCACAGTATCCCCTCTGCCCGGTTTACGAACCTGAACTCTCACAACGCTTAGTACCTACTTTCTCACACAAACGCACTTTCCAGCCATAGCCTCACACATGCATATCACTTCAACAGACGTAATACACACATGCACACCCTTACATGATACACCCCTACACATACACTACCAAAATATATATGCACACAAACACACTACACAAACACACAACCGAAGTACACACACACATACACACACGCGCAATACCTGACAATATTTGGGTGGCGGAGTTCTTTCAGCAGTGAAATCTCGCGAATGGCCGTACAGGGCACCCCTTCATCCTCACTGTCCAGCCTGATACGCTTCAGCGCAACGACATCCCCTGAACACGAATGGTTGGTATCGTTTAACTACTACGATAGGGTCTATAGGACACGCGCGTATGCATATACACTGAACCAGCCAAGCGATATGATATGATATAGTGTGATTTGGAAGTACAGAGAATGTATGTAGACTGTTGTGAAACGTATGATGTATGTATCTATTTATATATTTTTGTATCTATGAACATACGTATATACGTATACATGTGTGTCGTTTATATATGCATACATGTATATTTTTAAATGTATATATAAAGTAAGTAAGGATGTATGCATGGATGTATGTATGTATGAATAAATATACGTTTATGTGTGTATAGATGTATGTATGGATGTATTTCTGTTTGCTAACATACATGGATAAGTTAATATACATTTAAATATAGATATAGATATAGATATAGATATATATAAATATATGTATATATATGTATATATATATATATATATATATGTATGTATATATATGTACACACACATATATATATATATATATATGTATGTATATATATGTATATATATGTACACATATATGTAGGTACATATGTATGTATGTATGTATGTATGTATGTATGTATTATGTACATTTTTTTGCATATATATATATATACATATATATAAATGTCTATATCAGTATATGTATGTATGTATATACGTTCATTTATATATATGAATATATCTTTATATATATATACATATATATATATATATATATATATATATACATGTATATATATATATATATATATATATATATATGCATATATATAT
>NW_014040068.1:47070-49235 GCF_001186125.1 Sphaeroforma arctica JP610
GTCGTGTGTGTGTGTGTAGTATTATTATTATTATATATATATATATATATATATATATATATATATATATATATATATATATACCTCTCTTGTAGAGTTAATGGGGTTGTAAGAAAGACCTCCCCGTTTTACAGCGGAAGTGTGTAGGCATTCACTGTACTCGATATGTGTATGTGTGTATCTAGTCCCCGCCAAATGGGTACGAATAACACATACTCGTACAATTCATATACATATATATACATACATAAATATATTTGCATTTATTTATTGGATGTATTTCAATTCGATAAGTGTCGCACTACTTGCCCAATCCTGGCAATCCAATCACCGGAGGTTTTACACATCGGAAACCAATGTTTTCCTCGGAACTATGGTGACGGTAAAAACCTAGTTTTCTCTTTCCTGCTGGGTTTGACGAACATAAAAGGCAGGCTATATATTTTTTAGTCACATTAGTATTAGCCAATGAATTTGTACATATTATAAGCTTGTTTTGCGCGCCAAGAACGTGCCATCGACTAATCGCAGTCTTATAGACTTTTGGGGAGGGGGTTTTTTAGAATATTTTTTGTTTACTGATTTGATGTAAATATTGTTCATGATATAACCCAATATTATCAGGAACGGTATTTGAATATAGCATTGTCATCGGACATACGCTACGGATATACGTACTATGTATACCAACACTGTCAAGTACATACTCTTAACAATATCTCGTAGTACGTTGACCAGCATATGAGTTGCAGCTAGAGCGGTAGCAACTTAATAGTCGTACATGGGTGTCTGGGTATGCATCGTTCTTACCATCACGCATCCCATACTCTAATCATCCTGCGTTGCTGCCATATCAACCCGTCTCACTGTGTGGGCTACAGATAGCTATGAGGACGTGGTTATGTGGCGTGTAGCTGTGTCTATATTACTATATATACTTGGACATCCTGCGTTGGGAAGGCATATGCCGTGTCCGTCATTCGACGGCTATGCCAGCTATATACTACAACAGACCGGCAATTCTGGTGAATCAAGATCCTCCAATCCGTGACCTGTCCTTCACATTCACGTTGAGTAGAAGTAGTGCATTTTGTTTCATATACTGTGCTGAGGTTACAGGAATGTATATTATTGAGCAGAGTACACAGTCGTCCATACCAAGTATAGCATCGGTATACCGTCAATAGACTTGCTATAGTATCTCTGCAGCAAAATGACAAAAATCACGAAAGATGGCAGGGTTGTCGATGCCGCCCTGAAGAAGCGCCTGTCTACGGTAGGCGTACTTTTCTGTGAAGTGGCAGTCCTGTGTGTTGCTGTGTGTACACTCGGGAGCTTTATGTTCTCGATAGGTGTTGTTAGGGAAACGGCAGTTGCCTACAGAGTGCAAAGGTTATTATGTGTGTATTCATGCAGGCCTAAAGACGTGTGTTGTATCCCAGGTCAGTACTGGATTGGAAGTGGGATCGTGCTCATGAAGTGTGTTTGGATATCAGGCGGTGTATACAGATAAGTGTGACAGCACTATGTAATCGTAGACTTGCTTTGCCTCTGATTACGCGTGGGCCCTTGCCCTGCCCTCTGATGGTTCGGAAGCTGTCTACGTTACTGTAGAGTGACTGAGATCTTATTGAATCATGGCATAACTGGGCAAGAGATATAGAAATATGCAGCGAAGCAGCCTTGCTTTTAGATAAATGTGTACTAACATTTAGACATAATAATTGTCATGTCCGTTTCATATATCTCAACGTATTGGTAGGCGCATTGACGAGAAAGATCTCGGAGTATTTGTACATTAGCTACACATCCACTCTCTGTTCAATGTCTATCATTTGCCGTGCTTTTGTTTCGCTGCAGACCCCCATGGGCGACATACCCTTTGGGCTATTGTGTGTGACAGTACTTGAACAACTGACCGCCATCAAGCCAGGTGTCACTGGACGTAACCAACGCATCAGTGCTGTGCTGAAGCAGTTCTTCTCTCTCCTCCCCAAGCACGATGCCACGGTCCACGAGATTGTGCGGATGCTGCTGCCACATGTAGGTGGATATGTTTAATGCTTATATATATATATATATATATATATATATATATATATATATACACATATATATATATATATATATATATATATATATATATATATAGTATATAGTTAACG
>NW_014040068.1:50934-55263 GCF_001186125.1 Sphaeroforma arctica JP610
TATGCATGTAAGTCTGTACCTATGTTTGTATCTATGTATAGAAATTATGTGTGCAGGCATTTAGAATAGGTATACTTATAGTATCGCATATCTTCAACACGACATGCCATTAGTATCTCGTTTGTTGTGGTATCAGGTGTGCCAGTACTAGCTCCGTACTACTTTGCAGCCGGAAGGAATAAACAAGAGTACGATACCTCCCGCTGACTTTATATATAAACTAGATATTCGAGTATAAATGTGCACAAATATTGTCCGACCGAATCGCTAGCTAAATAAGCGCTTATTTCACGGACAACACCACGTGTCACACTTCATGACATCAAACCGAGCGACGGTAACACGGATACACTTTCTGATGGTGATAGTGCGTTCTAATCGTGAGAGTCGCTTGTGGCGGAAGGTGCCTCATACACACTCAGAACATGTACATTTACATATACATATACATACATATACATATACATATACACGCATATACATATACATATACATTTATATACAAATACATATACATAAATATATACATATTCATATACACATACATATACATATACATATACATATACATATGCGTACATGTAGATCAGCTACAACTATGGTGTTCGAGTTCTATGCTTATGTATTGCTGTGCTTTGAGGTGGTTTTGCCTTGTTATGGCCCAGGGTCACGGACAATCTACATTCGTGTCTTAAATCGCAGTGACATAAGTAACTGCCCACCGGATTCAGTCTAGCCGTGTATTCTATCTTATATCTACTTGGAGCGGAGTTGTATCTACCTTTACGCAAGTATCTGTCACTACTTCTCACTCGTCCGTTTGTAAACAGACGACTCGATCAGTTATATATATTCCTGCCTTGCCCGGGAGTATGCAGTTGAGCTTAGGTTGATATCAACTTGTACTCATCTCATATTTTGGTTAGAAAAGTAATATCCCACTCGTCGTACACTTAGCCTGAACCTCTTTCTGCTTTTCGCGTAGGTGAATCGGTACCTCACAGAACTATCGGCGCATTCCATGTGGTCTCCAGAAACAGAGGAGAACTCTGAGTACAAGAACACAGGTGAGGGGTGACCTACAGCACACTACATTAGTTAGTGCATTGTATTGTTATTAACTCTGGTGAGGGGTGACCTACAGCACACTATATTGGTTAATTTATTATATTGTTGTTAACTCTGGTGAGGGGTGACCTACAACACACTACATTAGTTAATTTATTATATTGTTGTTAACTCTGGTGAGGGGTGACCTACAACACTACATTAGTTAGTGCATTGTATTGTTGTTAACTCTGGAGGGGTGACCTACAACACACTACGTTACTTAATTCATTATATTGCTGATAACTGGTGAGGGGTGACCTAAAACACACTACATTAGTTAGTGCATTGCATTGTTGTTAACTCTGGTGAGGGGTGACCTACAACACACTATATGAGTCAGTGCATTGTATTGTTGTTAACTCTGGTGAGGGGTGACCTACAACACACTAAATTAGTTAGTGTATTGTATTGGTGTTAACTCGGAGTACAAAAACACAGGTGAGGGGTGTCCTACAATACACTACATTAGTTAGTACATTGTATTGTTTTTGTTTGTGAGACTCGAAGACAAATCATTGGTTGCATAGGCGAACAACCGTTATAGCTGTTGCGTTGGATTCTTGTATAAATTCGTACACAAGTTTGGCCGGAGTATCCTTGAGCACACATACACAGCGCATCAGATTTCTGTCGTGGGTCGAATACGACCATAAGTAGGTAGCGTGTACAGACGCCCATAGTTGGGATAGCGGGTGTTGCAGGGCTTGTCAAGCACGAACCCATTCATTCGTGCCACGGGGCGAGAGTATCACTATGTACCAACACAGGCCTGACTCTATACATGCTGACTAGGTGCTGACTGGGTAGGCCAGGATATCTATCAATAGCACAGGACAACACTTACTTCTTCATTGCAATGGCACATCAGGAATGGGTCGCGGAGGCCCTTTCCATGTAACACAGGACACGCTTAGATATATTGACACACCCACTGGAATTGCTTATTATAGCTGAAGCTACTACTGCATGCATCCGTGTATTGTATCTGCACCCTAATCACTGCATATACCACTGCGTCATGCGCGTGCCTCTCTGGCATTGCACACGAACACTCAGAAGCAACCACACTCACTAGCATGACTTGTTCCCGTGTGTCACAGATGACAAACGGAGCGTGGCTGTGATTCTGCGAGAGCTCTTTGCCAAACTGACACAGACTGAGACCAAGTGGGTGGTCCGCATCATCCTGCAGGTGTGGTCGTGGTTTAGAGTTTTAGGGGGGGTTTTTTAGGGGTTCGACGCGCGTGGTCGTGCGGTGCCTGTCTGCTAAGCATAACCCGTTGCCATAGCAACCACACTGTCTACTGTCTACTGACGCCCTCCCCTCCGTCCGCCGACTAGGACCTCCGCTTAGGCCGAGTGGAGGACTGGCTGGTCCTGAACGCGTACAACCCCTTCTTCAACTACATCTACCGCAGCAACAAGAGTCTCACGTTTGCGTCGCAGAAGGTGTGTCCCACGCCCATCCGTATGCGCTGTGCATTGCATGTACGCACACGCCTTAGGCCATCCGGCGCACACGTACACGACTGGTCAACGGACATACACATACAGCGGCGATGATCCAAATGAAACACCTCAGCACAATCCAGCTCACCTGTCTATGAGGTGTTACCTTTTTGGATGACGATTCGTCTTTCGTTGCGGTGATGTGTTATCTTTGTGGATGGTGCTGATGTCTATCATAAATTATTTGGTTACGATTCGTCTTCCATTGCTGTGATGTGTTACCTTTGTGGATGACGATTCGTCTTTCGTTGCTGTGATGTGATATCTTTGTGGATGGTGCTGATGACAATCATAAGCTATTTAGCTACGATTCGTCTTCCATTGCTTTTATGTGTTACCTTTGTGGATGACGGTTCGTCTTCCATTGCTGTATTACGATTCGTCTTTCGTTGCTGTGATGTGATATCTTTGTAGACGGTGCTGATGTCTATCCTAAACGATTTAGTTACGATTCGTCTTCCATTGCTGTGATGTGTTATCTTTGTGGATGGTGCTGGTGACAATCATCTCAATGATCTGCGGCAGTTCCCTCTCATAGCAACTCTTCAATCACAATCTGTCGTTCCTTCTTTCTTTTCATGTGTTGCTCTTTGTGGCTTGGGTTAAATAACAAACGCTTTAATGATATCTATCAGATCGTTCCACAGTTACTGTCTCTCTAATTGGGCCATGCCATTGAGCATGGGGTGCGTGACATACAGAACTATGATACACAACCGCTCAGCTCAACTCAGATTACGCTCCTGCTCGCCTACATACACCACCATACCTGCTAGAGTACCACTCTATTCGCATACAGGCATACATATATCTGACAACTATTTGCATACAGACATCCATATATCTTGCAACTATTCGCATACAGACATCCATATATCTTACAATTATTCGTAAACAGACATCCATACATCTTACAACTATTCGTCAACAGACATCGATATATCTTACAATTTTTCGTAAACGAGACATACATATATCTTACAACTATTCGCATACAGACATCCATATATCTTACAACTATTCGCATACAGACATCCATATATCTTACAACTATTCGTAAACAAACATACATATACCTAACAACTATTTGTAAACCGACATCCATATATCTCACTTCTATAGTTTGGTCCCGTGACACACTGAGCCATGAAGAGCGATCACCACCTGTGCAGGTCCACATGCCATTCCCATACGCATTCCCCACATGACCTGTGCTGTGTTCCCCAGTCTCTCGCTAAACAGCTACGCCTGTGCAGAATGCGTTCTCATACCATCCGCCCCTCTCCTTCCCTCTACCGTATTCACTTGTGCCTGTGCTTTTGCTTGTGCCTGTGCTTGTGCTGGTGCTTGTACCTGTGCTTGTGATTGGGGCGGGGATTCGCCAGCTCTATGACATGCAGCAACGAGCGAAGGACTTGCACAACCCAAAGGTATCGCTGGACTGGAGCCTCGTGTCGAGCATGGGATTAGTCACTCTGCACATGCCCATGGCACCAATGGGTTGCGCTAAAGGTATGTGCTTGGTCGCTACATGCTTTGTATATACATGCTTGGTAGGTACATGCTTGGTAGGTTTCCTTCACCCCAAAACTAACCCCTCTTACACCCAAGTCATCAAGCATGACTCACTACTGCATATGAGTCAACAACATGACTCACTACTACACGTATATATATATATATATTATACATATATATATATGTCTATAT
>NW_014040068.1:56142-57994 GCF_001186125.1 Sphaeroforma arctica JP610
ATATATATATAGATATATATATATATATATATATATATATATATATAATAGAATCCGCGTACTCATACCTGCCCTCCACCCAATATAGTTGAAGTGACCTTGAATCCTATCCGTTACGTTTACGGCAGGTGCGAGTATCTCGTCGGCGTTGTCTAGCATGTATTCGGCCAAGGCATACGTGGAAACCAAGGTGCGTATAACTAGCGTCGGCTTTATTTATCTGAAGTGGACCGGATGTGCGTCAGTCTTAGGTGCGTTGTGCATTTGTTCCAAACTAGACGCGTACGTGGTTTAGACAGACTTGTCCTAGAGTTTGCTGGTTGTGGTTTGTGTTAAAGTTGGGTGTTGAATTGTATGGGATTCAGATGGGGTTTTAGTTTTGGCTTTGGCTCTGTATGAAGAGTTTAAATTGTTTGTTGGAGAGCTACAAGGGGTTTGCTTTGGCCGATTTCTTCTCCGATGCGTCCTCATGATGTTCACTAGGCCTTGCATACTACCTTGACAAGGGGCAGGGGCCTTAAATTGGGCCAAATTTGTTGACCCTCAAGCCCAATCCGTTAATTATTCGTACCTTCTTGTACATTACATGGCTTGCTATGACCGTATAAGTTGATCCGGCGGTGTCAATAGCGTTTGACACCGACTGACACTTGTCGACCATCCCTCAATTATTACCACTAGCCTGTACACTCCGAAGTAGCTGGCTATCGATGCAGTGTATCTTATTGCGATACTTGCCCCAACCCAAAGTCATGCTGTATTACATTTACGAAGTTCTGTACTTGTGTACCAAGCGCATGCAGAGTATGACTCACACCCAAACGACCACAGAGTTACAGATCTCAGCTGCACAACGAGCCTGGTTCAAAAAGATGTCCTTCTTGCTCCACGTTGTTTCGTACAACCCCCACACACTGTAGCGTAGCAACTACATACACTACTAACACTGTAGGCCTGTGTGTATATTTGTATATACTATACCCTGTATCCTCAAAGAACAGTAACACCCCCCCTTCTATCTCCCACAACCCACAGTACGACGGCGAGCGCATCCAGATACACGTAGGAGCACTCCCAACGCAGCATCCCGCACCCACTCCTTCAATAACAGCCATGCACACACCCACAAACACAACAGCCACACACACCCCCGCACACATGACAGCCACACACCCCCCCTCAGTCACAGCCACACACCCCCCTGCCAACGGATTGCCTGTGGAGATCTTCAGCAGAGGTGGCCGCAGAAGTACTCTGGAACGGTCACCGGTCATCCCGGCGGTGCTAGATGCGTTGCAGGCATGGGAGGAGAATAGGGGTATGCATGTGTGTACATGTATGCATGTGTGTGTATGTGTATGTGTGTGTGTGTGTGTATGTATGCATGTGTGTGTATGTGTATGTGTGTGTGTGTGTGTATGTATGCATGTATGTGTATGTGTATGTGTATGTGTGTGTGTGTGTGTATGTATGCATGTGTGTGTATGTGTATGTGTGTGTGTGTATGTATGCATGTGTGTGTATGTGTATGTGTGTGTGTGTGTATATGTATGCATGTGTGTGTATGTGTATATATGTGTGTGTGTATGTATGCATGTATGGGTATGTGTATGTGTTTGTGTGTGTAGGTATGCATGTGTGTGTGTGTATACATGTGTGTGTGTGTATGTATGCATGTGTGTGTGTGCGTATGCATGTGTGTGTGTGTGTCTGTATACATGGTAGGGGGGGAAGAATATGGGTTGGTGGGTGTGTGTGATGGTCTGTATTTATGTGTGTGTGTATGTATGTATGTGTGGGGGGGGATTATATGGGTTTGTGGGTGTGGGTGATGGTTTGTATGCATGTGTGT
>NW_014040068.1:60835-62760 GCF_001186125.1 Sphaeroforma arctica JP610
TTGTATGCATGTGTGTGTGTGTGTATGCATGTGTGTGTGTGTGTATGTATACAGTTTGGGGGGGGGGATATATGGGTTGGTGGGTGTAGGTGATGGTTTGTATACATATATGTGTGTGTATATGCATGTGGGTGTGTGTGTATGTATACATGTGGGGGGGGGAGTATATGGGTTGGTGGGTGTGGGTGATGTTCTGTATGTATGTGTGTGTGTATGTACACATGTGGGGGGGGGGAGTATATGGGTTGGTGGGTGTAGGTAATGGTTTGTATGTATGTGTGTGTGTGTGTATGCAAGTGTGGAGGGGGGGGAGCATATGGTTTGATGGGTATGGGTGATGGTTTATATGTATGTGTGTGTGTGTGTATGTATGTGTGTATGTGTGAGCGTCTGTGTATATGTGTGTATATGTGTATATGGGTGGGTGGTTATATGTGTGCGTGTGTGTGAGGAGGAGAGGCGACATCATACAGTACACGGGTTGAAAGCACCCGGCTGTTAGACCTACATATCGTATCCACGGCACATAGCATTAGACCTCAGAGTACATGCTACTACACACGTAACATAACACAACATATCACATTACATGCTACTACACACATAACATAACACAACATATCACATTACACACACGACATAACACAACATATCACATTACATGCTACTACACACATAACATAGCACAACATATCACATTACACACATAACATAACAAAACATATCACATTACACACATAACATATCACGACATATCACATTACACACATAACATAACACAACATATCACTTTACGCACACGACATAACACAACACATCACATTACACACATAACATAACACAACATATCACATTACATGCTACTACACACATAACATAACAGAACATATCACATTACACACATAACATTTCACGACATATCACATTACACACATAACATAACACAACATATCACATTACACACACGACATAACACAGCACATCACATTACATGCTACTACACACATAAGATAACACAACATATCACATTACAAACATAACATAACACAACATATCACATTACACACATAACATAACACAACATATCACATTACACACATAACATAACACAACATATCACATTACACACACAACACAGCACAACATATCACACTACATGCTATTACACACATAATATAACACAACATATCACATTACACACATAACACATAACACAACATATCACATTACACACATAACATAGCACAACATATCACATTACATGCTACTACACACATAACATAACAGAACATATCACATTACACACATAACATTTCACGACATATCACATTATACACATAACATAACACAACATATCACATTACACACACGACATAACACAGCACATCACATTACATGCTACTACACACATAACATAACACAACATATCACATTACAAATATAATATAACACAACATATCACATTACAAACATAACATAACACAACGTATCACATTACATGCTACTACACACATAACAAAACACAACATATCACATTACACTCATAACAAAACACAACATATCACATTACACACATAACATAACACAACATATCACATTACACACACGACATAACACAACACATCACATTACACACATAACAGAACACAACATATCACATTACATGCTACTACACACATAACAAAACACAACATATCACTTTACACTCATAGCAAAACACAACATATCATAGTACACACATAACATAACACAACATATCACATTACACACATAACATAACACAATATATCACATTACACACATAACATAACACAACATATCACATTATCACATTACACACATAACATAACACAATATATCACATTATACACATAACATAACACAACATATCACATTACGCACATAACATATCACGACACATCACA
>NW_014040068.1:62851-64969 GCF_001186125.1 Sphaeroforma arctica JP610
AACATATCACATTACACTCATAACAAAACACAACATATCACATTACATGCTGCTACACACATAACATAACACAACATATCGCATTACACACATAACATAACACAACATATCACATTACACACATAACATAACACAACATATCACATTACACACACGACATATCACAACATAGCACATAACATGCTACTACACACATAACATAACACAACATATCACATTACACACATAACATAACACGACATATCACATTACACACATAACATAACACAACATATCACATTACATGCTACTACACACAACATATCACAGCATATCACATTACACACATAACATAACACAACATATCACCTTACACACATAACATAGCACAACATATCACATTACACACATAACATGACACAACATATCACATTACACACATATCAGAACAGAACATATCACATTACATGCTACTACACACATAACATAACAGAACATATCACATTACATGCTACTACACGCATGACGTAGGTCATTTGTGCGGCACCTCATACGCACGATATGTTCTGTATGTTGTAGTTTGTGTGCATGTTAGGCTCGATATCATACTGTTGTGATTGTTATAGTTTGTGTGTATATTAGCCTTGATATGATACTGTTTTGTGTGTTGTAGTGTGTGTGTAATATCACGTACACTGACATTTTCTCCTGCCATATCTGTATGTTTGCCTTGATATGATACTGTTGTGTGTGTTGTAGTGTGTGTGTGTATTGTCACACACACTGACATGTTCTCCTGCCATATCTGTATGCTTGCCTTGGTATGTTACTGTTGTGTGTGTTATAGTTTGTGTATATATTAGCCTTGATTTCATACTGTTGTGGGTGTTGTAGTGTGTTTGTGTATTGTCACACACACCGACATGTTCTCCTGCCATATTTGTATACTTGCCTTGATATGATACTGTTGTGTGTGTTTTAGTTTGTGTGTATATTGGCCTTAATATCATACTGTTGTGGGTGTTGTAGTGTGTGTGTTGTGTAGTGTGTGTGTAATATCACATACACTGATATGTTCTCCTGCCATATTTGTATGTTTGCCTTAATATCATACTATTGTGTGTGTTATAGCGTGTGTGTAATATCACATGCACTAATATGTTCTGCTGTCATTCCATCCCTTCTCCTGTGTACTTACTTCACCACACCAATACTCTAATCTGCAGTCACTATACACGTATCGTGCCAGTGGTTTTAATCCTCTGCTCTGCTACATCCCGTTGTAATGTGCTGCTCTGTGTCTTCAGGGTGTGACACAGCCGCCCTTGGTGTAGGCCAGGACCCACTGACATCCGTAGTGCTAGACGGTGAACTTCTGACCTACAACAACTACGAGAAACGTATTGAGGACTTTGGCTATGTACAGGTGGCTGATATCTCATACACGTGGGTTGGCCTGCACAACAGGCGTGTCAGTATAATCGTTTCTGGCAGCCTTGCGTCTAGTGCTGTATCTGCGGGGATTAAGTGTCCTATGGAGACACACGCGGGGGGTTGTACACGTTATAACGTTTATCTGTCTATCTGTGGAATGCGTAGTGCGACAGTGCCGTTTGTGTCGGTGTGTATTGTAATCGTACATCAGCTGCTGCGTTCATCTGTATAAATATATGAATACGTGCACTACTAGCAAATGATTAAGTTGTACGTGTTTTATTAAGAGCTGGTTGAGTTATACGTGCATTATTCAGAAATGATTAAGTTATATGTGTTTTATTCAGAAATGATTAAGTTATATGTGTTTTATTCAGAAATGATTACGTTATACATGTATTATTCAGAAATGATTAAGTTATACGTGTTTCATTCAGAAATGATTGAGTTATACGTGTATTATTCAGAAATGATTAAGTTATACGTGTATTATTCAAAAATGATTAATTTCGCATTCTCAATATTACGTCTTCGTTTTGTACTTACATATCCCCAGAAAATCGCGTGGGTCATGAGATCAAACCCGACAGCTGTGTTGCGCAAGCGCCATCTGATGGTCGTGCTGTTTGACGTTATGTACTTGAATGGCCAGAGGTATATATACCTATACATGTTTTTAATATACAAATACATATTTATATATAA
>NW_014040068.1:65924-68329 GCF_001186125.1 Sphaeroforma arctica JP610
ATATATTATGAATATTCTCNGTAAAAATTTGCATGTTTCTTCGCAAGAAAGTTGATGCACGACCATATGCATGCAATGCATATCGCAATCCTGTCTGTTGAACCTTCTGAGTCTATTTGATGAATGGAGTGCGCACTTCGGAAGTGAGAGGTAGTTCCATATGGGCTGCATATATGCATGCGAGTATGGGTGTACCGCATCCGTGTATCTGTACGCAGTTGTATATGTACTTGTATAGCCTGCATGCAGTTGGATATATTCGTGTGTGAGCCTGTATCAGCCTAGTTCCGCTGTAATCCCTTTGGCGTCGGTTGCCATTCGTATGTCAAACGTTATCAAACAGTGCGTGAAAGTGGATGTGGCGCTGGTATGTATTCCCCTCACACGCACAAGTAATTGCATGTCCATCGCCCATGCTCTCGATCTGTTTTTGACAAAAGACTAATACGATTCCACGCGTACGCTGATTGTATAACTCAGATATGTGCCCGACGGCAAGAACCCGAACAGTTGGGTTAAGCTAAAACGCGAGTACATTCCAGGTCTTGCAGATACTGTGGATCTGGTGATCTTTGGCGGCACCTTCCAATCCAAACACGAGACAAGGAACACGAGGTAGGTAGGCATTACTACACAGCACACATTCAAATGCTATAGACTCAGCTTAAAAAGGAACAATAGGTATATAAGCATTGCTACATAGTTCACATTCACATGTTATACACTCAGCCTAACAAGGAACAATAGGTATATAAGCATTGCTACACGGCACACATTCAAATGTTATACACTCAGCCCAGCTAACGCGACACAAGAAACCTCGGAAATACACCACACACGTGCGATACCCACAGATATCCATAGGCTTCCTCTGGTAGTGGTCTCACTCGTAGTATGACCAGCAAGGCTTTCATAACATATGTGGTGACGTTAGACACTTGCTTGTATGATTGCTATGCGTAGGGCTTGTTCTACAGCTGGCACGTGGGATGTATCGCCGATAAACTCACGACAGCGCCTGAACCCATTCGTCACCAGTACTATCAATAGCCTATCCGCCAGACCGTATACACCTTGCCCTTGACCCTAAAACCCTATATCCCTAAAACCACCGATCCCCTGACTCTGCTGTCTGCTACTGTACCTCATAGTATGACGAGCAACGTGCAGGGTGTGTTCAAACGCTGGCACGTGGGCTGCATTGCCGATAAGTTTAAGACGGCGCCTGTGACCATCTTCCCTCTCTTCACCTGTGACGCGGGCCTGTCAGTTTCGGTAGGTAGCATCACAGCCTCCGGGTCGAATCTATATGATTTTACACCTCGGCCGGTAGAATCACACACTCTGAGTCGCATTCTATTTTTAGATAGGAAGAATCACGCATTCTGAGTCGCATTCTATCGTACGAGCCATGGCTCGCGTAGTCTATGCACAGTGCCCAATCGAGAGGGGTACGCCCCAAGCATAGCCGCATTCATGCAATGTCCTGCTTGTGAAAAGCGCCTTATGTACAATTAACACTCGGGAACAACTTGCTGGTGTCATTCGTAGAGCAGTGTGTGGGTGAAGGTTTTGCACTTTCATTATTTATAGACACGGCAGATGTACATAACGAGTTGTGACTCATCGGTTTTGGTATCGTTGCAATGCTCTATGTCGGCGTGCTAGGTCGCAATGCAACAATCCTTAATCCCTGAGAATATGTATACGTACATGCTGCACAGGACAACCCTTGTGAACATGGTCATTCATGTATACATACATGCTACACAAGACAACCTTTATGAACATAGTCATTCATGTATACATACATGCTACACAAGACAACCCTTATGAACATAGTCATTCATGTATGCATACATGCTACACAAGACAACCCTTTCGAACATAGTCATTTATGTATACGGTCATGCTACACAAGACAACCCTTATGAACATAGTCATTCATGTCAACACAACAATGTTAATCACAGAGAATATGTATACATACATGCTACACAAGACACCCATATGAACATAGTCATTCATGTATACGTACATACTACACAAGACACCCTTATGAACATTGTCATTCATGTATACGTACATGCCACACAAGACACTCTTATGAAATGGTCATTCATGTCAACGCAGCATTCTACACAAGACAACCTTGATGAACACAGTCATTCCTGTATGAAGTAGGAACTACACTGGAAAAATATGTACATATACATACGTACTGCAGAATGCACCGCTCATGAACATAGTCTTTCATATATGTATTGTGGAAATATGTATATATATATATATACATACATGCATACTACACAAGACAGTTCTCATACTTATACATGAATACCTATCACATAATACGCATACAGGAGGCTATGCGTTTGACCCAAATTAATCGGGATTCGTATATA
>NW_014040067.1:0-1564 GCF_001186125.1 Sphaeroforma arctica JP610
TGGGACGGGGGTTTATGGAGAGGTCTAATTTTATCCTGTGTCTGTGTCATTGGCAGAAGTTTTTAGTCAAACCTTCTAAATTTAAAACCAGGCTATGGTTGATTGGTTGTACATACATGTATTTTTCTTAATAAAACATGTAGGCACCAGATCACGGCTATGTATTTTTTTAAGAGTCCAGACTCCAGACTCAGAGTCCAGACGGTTCACGGAATCTAGTCGGACGGGTACTCTCGGGAGTCGGGACTCTCTACTAGAGAAACTTATACTAAATACTTGGTCAAAATTCCAAACGGCAAACTGCTGTTGGCAAATTCGAAATGGCTAAATTGAACTCCTTTGAATAAAAGGTTCAATTGTTTTCCGAGGAGACGGGGAACCAATCACAGTTAAATATCACCTGTGACGGTTCACTCTTTTTGTTTTTAAAAAAAATAGTTTTCAAAATATAAGGATACTACTTACTACTTACTCTCGAGGAAGAAACCTTTTTTGGTATATATTTTTTTAAAATATAGAAAAATATAGAAACATTTTGCCTTCCAATCATTTCTTCAGGGAAAAAATGAAACGACATATATTGCGCCTTCTATAAATTTGAAGAGGCTAAATATGGAAACGAGGACAAACTAAAAAGTATTATAAAAAAATTGGGGGGTGGGGCTAAAGGTGTTTTTTAAAAAGTATAAAAAATACAAGAGTTTCTGTACTATAGGCTGGGGCCTGGGCTGGTGGAAAAATGTTGTAATAAACGACCGTCGACGACATGTCGTCTGAAACATGTCGTACATATTCGACGTGTTGTCAGTTGTCACACAAACAGTCGGAAATCTTCAGAATTATTAGTAATCGATGTAAATATA
Organism: Sphaeroforma arctica JP610; assembly: GCF_001186125.1. Taxonomy (NCBI): domain Eukaryota; class Ichthyosporea; order Ichthyophonida; genus Sphaeroforma; species Sphaeroforma arctica. The sequence continues at coordinate 864 of NW_014040067.1, forward strand.
AAGCTCACGTGATTGGCTATATTTTCAGATACTGATTTATATTCAGTGGGTCTAATTTCTTTAATCTTCAGTCGGCCATGACATCACGGACATGTCGGCTGTCGCGACCTCGATGTCGCGTCACTCGCCGTCGCGTCACTCGCCGCGTCGCCAAAGTAAATAGGCAAAAGACATGTCGTTTACCAGCCCAGTATAATTTTATAAAATTTAGGAGGCTATGGTTTTTTTCTTCTATATTTTTTTGTTTTTTTATAGTAAAAAACAAACAAAATAAACAAGGCAAAATATATTATAGAAGAAAAAAAACGTGAGTCGTGACTAACGCACCGGTGTTTGCAATTATGATGAATACATATGAATACATAGTAACATAATTGAATGTCTGTTTTTGATCTTTAATAGTCTCCGAATTACCAATATGGACTGGTGATATAAATACTTCATGTACAAATATAGAGATTTCATTTTGTGTAAACTATACGAGAATGTCTGTTAGCTTTCCTGTTTAGTTCGTTTGTCAGTCTATCTTGAAGATATCGTATGTTTAATGATATCAAAGCATACACACCGCGCTACTCTCGATCATGTGGGGGTACATCCTAGGCGGGGTCGCCATTGCTGCAGTTTCTACCTATTACATTTTCTTTAAAACGGTCGAACACTACCTGACCTACAAGTAAGTTGGCAATACGCACTTAGCG
>NW_014040067.1:3031-6613 GCF_001186125.1 Sphaeroforma arctica JP610
GATTAGAGATCGATGTATATATTTGTGTGTGTGTTTGTGTGTGTGCGCGCGTATATATATATGTGTGTGTGCGTGTGTGTGTGTGTGTATTTTTATACGTACATGTATATATATATTTATATATCTTTCTATAAATACGCATGCAGATAAAAATACACTCACAAATATATATATATATATTCATTCCCATTTGTTGCATTTTACTTTGAAAATAGTACATGAACTGTCCTTGATGTCGGTTATGCTACGCGCGAAAAGTATCGGCGGCTGAAGCATACTTTTAAAGATCGACTATTGCGGTATATTCGTTCGCTATTTTTCTTCCTATACTACATTTTTGAAGTCCTCGTCTCATGCATCTCTCGTTGATCGTGTGCACACTGTTTCAGGGCAAGGTGGTATGGATTACCGGCGCGTCATCTGGTATAGGAGAAGGTGAGTAAATTGAATCATAGGAGTATACCTGTATGTGTGTCAGTATTTCTTCCCAGCCGTATAATCATGGTGTAGGGAAAGGTTTTATTTAAAACATATTATAAGTGCAGATGTTCACGTGTGTAGGTATATCCTTCTAGACTTGTAGACAACTTGCACACCAGCGCGAGATGCAGCATGCATCTCTCAATGTGTATCTGCTTTCTAAACCGGAATGTATTTGACTGGGTGTTTTTGTGTATACTCTGTAAGAACTTAAGTTCGAACCTGCTGATCGCGCTGAGTGACCGCATATTGCAACTCATAATCCGTATTTAATTGCTAGGCTCTGCCTATTTACTTGCATTAAATATGTATTATCGGCGACGCCTCATTGAAAAGTTAGAATAGAAAAGCCGTTCCGTAAGGCGAACCTTTTTCTTATATTTCCATCGCTCGGTATTAGATCACACCATCTGACAGAGAAGCACACGTTTTGTCTCGTCTTTATTCGCCAGCCCTGGCCTACAAGTGCTACAGTGGAGGTGCTAAACTTATACTCAGCTCAAGGAGTAAAGAGAAACTTGAAATAGTACGGGACAAGTGCATAGCCCTGGGAGAAGGCGACGGAGGCCGCACTGAGCCTGTAGTACTTCCACTAGATTTAGAGAGGTACGAGGAGATGCACGGTAAGTAAAGTGAGCGTGTTGTTTATTTTATCATAGCAGGGTTACGTATTGTCGTTATGCGCGTGAGCTGGATATATATGTGTATATATATATATTTATATATATTTATATATTTATATATATATATATATATATGCTTGTATATATGATAACCCTTTTAGCTGCGTGTATTTTTCTTATCTACATACTTCATAGAGTAGCTTACGCATCCTTCCGAAGACGTAGTGCGCATATATCGGTGGTGGATGTATATTGTATTTACTGATGGTTTCCTTGTAAACACTTGCAAGTCACCGTCTGGGATGCACATTCACATTTAGAAGCAGGCTGTGGACAATTGCACGATCGGAAGAAGGTAAAGTTGAGCATCTCAACAAGAACAGCATAACATATTTCTAACACACTTGCTTCACCGAACGCTATGTTAGCCTCTTTTAACGTCACTTCAAAGATGAGATGGGAAGATAAACGTAGTCGTGTATAATAATCTCTGTGTTCTGCAAACATTTCACACTTATTTGGCTGTATTGAAAACATTATTCCTTTCTTACACTTGTGCCCGATTTATCCTGCGGCTATTGTAGACAAAGGACAGAAATTTCTGGCATTTTTGGTAGCATCGACGATATTAATGCAAGCTTTCCCCGCGCATATTAAGCTGACTTGGTAATAGTATAATGCTAAAAGGCGATCACATATAAGCTTTTATGAGGAAGTGCTTGACCCGTTATCATTGTTATTACAGCAAAGGGGTTGGAAGGTCTAGCTATATACGGAACCGTCGATGTACTGGTAAATAATGGCGGCATCAGCGTTAGGTCGCGGGCACTAAAGTCAGATGTAAGTGATGCTGAGACAACGTGTATGAGTCACATATTTTTTGAATATATGTATATATGTATATATATATATATATGAATTGTAATATTCTCATAAATGACCATGTATTCCATACACGCTTCTTGTCACGTGCATAGTTAAACGGGTCTGCTTCGGTGTGGGTAATCATAGTACACGTCCAATGCATGTTTTACGATGATGTGTACTTTCAATCGGGATATCGACCTTCCTCAGGTAGCAGCTGAGCGGAATGTGTGTGCTTTTGGGCAATACGTATCTCGTAGTGGATGAGATGGACTCTCGTAAATTCTGACACCTATGTGTGTGTGTGTGACTGAGCACTCCAGCGCCATTGAATTTGCTTGTAGTTTGAATTGAGACAAATCGAGATTCTGTAGTATTTTATAGATGAGTGTGATACATAGGTAAGTTTCGACACATGTTGTCAGTCGATATGATCACGAATCCTCACGAATGTAATGTGAGCTTCGCTTAACTCGGTGTGGCACCGTAGCTCACGGTGTGTCGCTTGATATCCTGTTTTTGTTTTTATTTTGTTTTGTAGCAACTTTTACATAGTTATCTCTTATAAGTTAGGTATGTCGTCAGGCTGTACGGGCAGATGTCACCAATTTAATAGACACCTACGTGGATATGCCATTGCACACTCTTGCGCGCTTTCTTGAATAACACCTTCATACACACTCACACACGTCAACATTGTACAACTCATATGTTTCTCCTTTCCTGAAACTTTCTAGTTGGCAGTTGATAAGCGTATGATGGACGTCAATTTCATGGGTAAGTTGGGTTAATGGGGCGCTGATTCACGAGCGCTTCATGTATAGGAAATACTGCGTCAAATAACGACTTTGGTTTTGTGGATGGTATTTCTCATTCAGCAATCAAATGTATTTCGTAAAAAAAAGACTTGATGTTGTGGATGGTACCTTTCATTCAGGTTTAGAGAGTAGTGCTCCAAACACTCGCATTGATCTATTTTAAATATCTTGTTTTGCAAACTCCGGGCCTTCCACGATTAGCTGCAATTGCTTTCTGATTCATTTGACTTTCACATGGCTTTATTCGATCATAGCAACGTACTTTCGTTCGTTCGACCTTGGTCTACTGCCACTCATATATGGGCCTCGCTTGCATACAATGACGTACGGTGACATGGATATATTTAAGTAGTAAGCTGTGGTGTACATACCATCCGCCTCAGATAATACGCGAATATTTGGTTTACCGATTCTGTCTCAATTTTTATTATCAACCATTGAAATGTTTTTCGACTACCCATTAACTCGTGTTTTGAGTGACGCTGGGTGTTACATAACTCTACAAACTACGTCTTCCCCCAGAGATGCCCTTCTATATATATGGTGTTGCATGTATCTATGGTAGTATTTGCGTCCCGCAGTTTTATTTCGCCATATCTTGCACAGAGGTACCCCTCTGTCTATGGCAATATTCACTTTGATGGTAGTTTGTCACATATATATATATATAGTGGTATAATGGTATAGTGATACAATGATATATATATATATATATATATATATATAGTCGTCACTACTAATACTACTCGACGTAGTTAGTTGGTTTNGTTTACTAATGCGAGGACGTAAGTTACTAA
>NW_014040067.1:6948-12384 GCF_001186125.1 Sphaeroforma arctica JP610
ATATATTGTTATGTTGTTTGTTATTATAGTATGTATATAAATACTATATATTATAGTTATATATATGTGTGTATGTATATATATATATATATATATATATATATATATTTAATTTATATTTTTATTCTATCAAGCACACTGGTTTAGTGTCTCTGCTCTACAAAGCTCAATGTTCTATTGAAGGACTATCAATGACAATCTGGCCACTCGACGCATTCCCAGACTTCATCTGCACATCAGAACGCGATCTATGTACTACCTTTATGTTGCCTTGTGTGTTTACTTTGGGCCACTGAAGCATAAGCTGCACGGCTTTGTGTTATCGACTACATTATATATGTTCATGTACATGTACTACTCCACTTCTATCGCTACAATTTCAAAAGCATATCTTCACGATATTATCCTCGTAGGTTGCATCTGTATGCCTGAACTGTCTATGTATATAACGTATCCAAGTTTACCCTGCATGGATACGTTGGTTCTCTGTGGCATGAGACGTACGGCTTAGGCTTGTTGGCCACATTATTAACGTTCATGTGCATATATTTCTGGACCACTATCCCTCCGATTATAAAGTTTATCTCTTATGTTCTAATCTTCGTAGGTTTCATCTGTATGCCTGAACGGGCTCTGTATAACGCATCCAAGTTTGCCCTGCACGGGTATTTCGGGTCACTGAGGCATGAGCTGCACGACTATGGCGTTCACGTGTCTCTGATATGTCCCGGCTATGTTGCCACCAACCTTTCGCTGAATGCCTTAACCAGCGATGGATCGGCACATGGCATGCTGGATCCCACAACGGCAAAGGTGTGTTGTATGCAAACGTAATTACAGGTACCTGCCTCGGGTGTCTGTTTGTTCCTGTACTGAAATTACGTATGTTTCTTTTGGGCTGTTCTGTGTTGTTTGTACGCGTAATTATTACTTGTGCATGTGGTTGCCTCTGTACGCGTGTGCGTCGACTGGTGAGATACAGCAGTAGACCAGAAATCCTCTGAGCACACAACCAAAACTAAGTGCATACATCGATGTACGTTAGATTGTGTGCACTGTATAGACAGTGTTTAGTTGCCAGGATGTCCACAGATTCGACTGTGTGGCTGTGCTATATGTCCGCTTCATATTATCCCGGTGACCAGCCCCTACTTAGCAACGTGTTTGTGGACAGTTCAACCGAACACTTCAGTCTCGTTGTATCGCATTGGATTCATTCAGTACTGGACATTCGCTTATGCAGGGATATCCGCCTGAGTTTGTGGCGAAGAACGTCCTGTATGCCATCGCCCAGAAAAGAGATCTCGTGATCCTGGCCGATGTCAAGGTTTGGATTGCCTACGTACTCACAATCCTGAGCCCCAGCATGCTCTTCAAAGTGACTCACACAAAGAGTTTCAAAAAGTAATGTCCATCCCATACGTGTGGCCGATCAAGTATAAAATTATGTCTATATCATTCACCGCTATGTATCAGATAACTGGAAGTAAGACTGTAGCATATCATACACGAGCAGGAGTTACTAGAACTCAACTCGCTTTATTATATACATATCTACATATAGAGTGGTATATGTATATATATATATATATTCTTGAATTCAAGTGCACTTGTACCCACAGATAAGAGAATTTGAGGGAACAATGACAAAATGTATAAATGGAAGCTCTATCTAAGAGTAGCCCCTACGTAACTAAAAGAAGTATGGATTAAACCTTTATTCCGAACAAAAGTTTCTTGTTAGTTGTTCATATTGTCTCATGACACTATAGTAGTTAATCTAGAAAATATATAGTATGATACCGATTTAAGCCATTGAACGTACGCCTGCTTTAGCGCCGAATAGAGCTGGGATCTCTTCAAGTGGTACTTTCTTGGTTTCCTTGATGAAGAAAATGACAAATGCCAAATTGATGCAGTTCAATCCACTGAACGCGTAGAATGTTCCGGGGGTGGACCAGCCCATTATATAAGGGGTGATGGAGGCATTGAACAAGTACTGCCAGAATACAGCGAAGGACATGGCTTTATCCTTCTCTCTCATGGAGAAGATCTCAGAGGGATAGATCCAGGGGATCATACCCCAGGTTAACTGGAAACCGAATCCGTACACGCACACCATAACCATGGTGATGTAGCCGTTCCAATCTAGTTGTAGGGAGACACCGCCCAGGATGAGAGGAGGTCCCATAATGAAAGTAGCCATCAACAATTGCCTGCGACGTCCTCCAATCTTGGAATCGAGCAAACCTAGACCAACGGCACAACCGAATACCATGACAGCATTCCAGATCTTGTTGAATAGGAATACCGATGGCAGCAAAAAATGGTAGAGGCATAACCAAGGAAAGCATTCACACCTGTCAATTGCTGGGCTATCTGCAAGAAGACACCAATCAACATACGCTTGCGCAAGTTAGAGTCGGAGAAAAGATCTCCGTAAGATACAGTACCGGCTTCCTCCTCTGCCTTCAACTGCTCATATATTTCCTGTGCTTCGGCAGTGATATCTCCACCACGGATCTTGGTAAGTAACTCAGCTCCTTCATCGTATCCCTTCTTGCTCATTACATATCGTGGAGATTCTGGTGTGAACCAAATGACAACAGCAATAACAACACCGGGAATGGCGCGAAGTATGAGACCCAAGCACAACGTTCATCTGGAACATTGATCCAGTCATTCCACGGATTCCCGGGGTGGCAATCTCAGAGTTGTACAAGGGCAACGCAAAGCAGCATACACCTACTCCGAATCCAGTGAGGAAACGAGCAGCGAAAAAGACACCAACAACGTCGAATGACAGAAGAGAGGAGAATAGACAGCCTATGATGGTGACAATCGCACCAACACAGGTACACAAGCGACGACCAAATCCATTGGTTAGGAAAGGACCTACAAGCAACCCACCAGCAGCGGCTCCCAATGTGATTAGAGTAGCACCCCACAGAACGAAGTCGTTGTGCCACGCACTGTTGGCGGCTACAAGCTCACTACAGCACGCCATATCATCAGTAATGCCACTAGAAATGCATGCCTGTTCAGTGGCCGCGGTACCAGCACACGATTCTTCAGTGCCGAGTCCACAGGTATTCTGAGTTCCGTAGTCGTGACCAAGGCACCAGTGCTCTTGGAAGTCTGGGAAACTCTGTACATTACCAAAGTTACCTTGATCCAGACCAAACATCATGGCTCCCAACATGGCAACAAACACTGCGATGTATGTCAAATTGTTTGGCATGGCGTCACGAGCGGCTGAGTAGTCCTGTTCGGAAACCTCTGTAGCAGAGCCACTCAAGTGAGTGGTTGACTCCAATTCGTTTTTCTTTTCCATGGTGGTTGTAAGATATACTTGAACCACTTGATTCAAACTGTTTTTTATATTATATGATGGGGAACTATGAATTTTCTTCTCTATTTATTCATTTCTGATTGCTTCGTTTTCAAAGTTTTATTCTGGCAGTACTTGTTCAATGCCTCCATCACCCCCTTATATGATGGGCTGGTCCACCCCCGGAACGTTCTACGTGTTCGGTGGATTGAACTGCATCAATTTGGCATTTGTCATTTTCTTCATCAAGGAAACCAAGGGAGTACCACTTGAAGAGATCCCAGCTCTATTGGTGCTAAAGCTGGCGTACGTTCAATGGCTTAAATTGGTACCATAACTTTAGTCAAAAGGACATACTAAATATATACAAATATAAAATGAAAATCAATATTTAATTCAATAAACGTTGATATCTCATTAGAAAACAGCCGTCACTGGTACACAATCATTAGAATAGTGCAATGCATCCGTGTTCACCTCCTTCATTACCTATCACAAAGATTTTTCCGGACTGACCAGTTGCTCTGCGTGGTTGATTCAATCTTCAGAATGCAACATGTACTAATGTCGCTTCAGATCCATTTTCTGACCTTCGACTAGTCGCTCGTATTCTCGCATATAAGGTTATGCAGAACGTACACGTTAAAGATATTCTTTAAACTTTTAATTTGTGGATTTGTAAAAAAGATACCAAGCATCGCATTCATACACAGCATTACCACTGTCTTGGGTCTCTTGATTACCATCTCTCATTTTGTGTCACCGATACATAAATACGTCAGACAAAAGCCCATTTTGTTTGCGCCAAACGTGCAAAGTTGGCCCCTGGCCAAGAGCCCATACAAGTTTGCGACCGGAGGAACATCATAACTCAGTTGACATTAATACTTCAGGACCCCACTAAATCTGATCTTGGGGACATTCACTATCAAAACGAATAGCATACCTTCCTAAAGCCTTCCATCCAACTGAGTTAAAGCTGAATATAGAATTTATTGCATATGTGCACATGCAATTGTCATAGTCTTTGTGTATATCGCCTTTTCACACAGCTCTTACAGCTTTCCTCTTCGTCACCCTCCCCTTCCTACCAATTAAGTAGTCCTGTATCCTATAAGGTGTGCTCTTGTGTGTTCCGAAGGTGCTGTCGTAGGGGTCACCCGCGCTGTGGGTTCCCAGAAAACACGGCGCACAAAACAGTCCGCAGCCTGCTTTACACTGCAGTGTGGCATCGGCGTTGCAGATAATACACCACGGATCTGTGTGATTGATACACAGTACGAATACAGAGAAGATATATAAGAGTGCCGTCTGTGTACACATATACTAGTACAGACGATTTAGATGTTTTGGGATGATGTCGATTCAGAAACAAATCCCGTGAGAGAAAAAATATTAGGATTGGGATGAGATCGTCAAGAGGTAATACTGCGCGTCGTACAGAACTCACCACACAGTCCCCAGTCACAGGCTACAAACTCTATGCATGGTCTGATATTTGTTCATTAAACACCCACATACACCACATATACATACGCACCCAATCGCGTACAGTTCCAGTCATACACACACATACAGAGGCCGCAAATATACGTACACGCTATCACGTACAATCCCGAATATTTACCAAATATTTACAAACACTATATGAAAAGGCGACCGAACTACCATTCTGCCCGGATAATATTGATTAATGTCATCCTGCACTCACTTCTTCCCGGCTGTGTATGGATCATATGCTAGTGCTGAGCTATCTGCTCAACTAACCTAACCCTAAAACCCTTTCCGAAAGGTCCCATTGCCTGCAGGCGTACGCAAATGAGGCTTCTGACAGGTTGCTAATCCGCCAACAAAGCATAGCATACATTAAACACATGATAAATTGTATAGCAACACGTGTATGTATGCTTAAATATGTCATAAGCTCGTTCGAAAGTATGGAACGTATCCACATCAGCACAGCTGTCTCCTGGTCGTCGCAGCAAGTGTTTCTTCGCTGTCGCTATTGGCAAATACTCCAGCAAGCCAATTAACCACGCGATAGAATAGTTTTAACGTAAATACTTTTTGCATATGTACAATCTACACCATACTTGTGGCTTCCC
>NW_014040067.1:13753-16639 GCF_001186125.1 Sphaeroforma arctica JP610
TCTTCATATCCTCCACCTCTTTCAATACCCGAGCTACTTCCTCAGCTGTAAATACACGTATATATATTTATATATGTGTGTGTGCGTGTGTGTGTGTGTGTGTATGTGTGTGTGTGTGTGTGTGTGTGTGAATGTAGATACATGTAAACATACATATCGATATTCTTAAGTACATAGCTCTTCGTCACTCTTTGTCCGGTACCATAATAGGCGCAACATATCTGTAGATATCCTACACATCCGTTGAGAACTCCTGGTCACACCTTCGGAATATTCTCATACATACTGATCACCTCGCATGTTGTTTCTGTAGTACTTATCTCTGAGGTCAAGTCGTATGAGCTAATCTCCCTCAGTGTACAATTGTTTCTTTGTATATACCTTCAATACCTTTCTTGATTTATTTACTTTGAATTGACTACAAGCTACAAGCCTGCAGCCTAGTAAACAGAATCAACGCATACGAGTTATGCAGCAATCTATAACCAGAATAGACATATCACAAGACCAGGCAAGACCCACGGGTACAGCTTTTGAGTGCAAGACAACGAGCCTGTACACACACTCACCACAAGTTACATATCTAATCGGAATTGAATACATTGAGTTGGATAAGCGTACACCGACGACGATACCACACAGCCATCTGTCACTGCATACTTGCGGCGATGCTTAACAGCATTATAAATATCCACTCGTAGATAATCACATACGTACATGCATAAACCATCACCCAGTGCTACACTGAGTATTCATTAATTCGTCTATCAAAGTTCGCCACTATCACCCAAGACAGGGATACGGTTAAGGAACTAAACACAACCACTCGCAATACATTTATCCACATGTGTACGTGCACTCAGAACGTTACAACACCTTCATCACTGCTGTCACTTGCATCGTCTCCCCGGTCAACCCCCGCGTGGGTTTTCTCACTCATTCGTTTGTTTTTCTTGGATTTCTTGTGATGAGCATCCTTGTTATCCTCGTAAGCTCTACTCAGTTCGGATTTGGCCTTCGCCACGTCCGCAAGCAGCTTCTGTACCTCATCTGTGGTGTGGTTATAAGTTTATCAGTATCCTCAAACCCAATTTTGCTACTCGGTCAAAAGCCTGACTACACATTATTTACAAAATGCATGTCTGAGGGGGAACAGGCGTATCGTGCTACAAAACAATTGAGTTGCGTCATCACAAGTAAATACACGGCACATGATCTGTAGTGCGCATTAGTGATTGGGGTAGGTATGAGCACATCCGAGCTTCAATAACTCCAGCTGCTATTCCGTTCGACAACTCGACTGCACATATTTGCACCATGATCGAGTGAAATCAACCAATGCGGGCTTCAAACCAATTGAGTTGCATGTTCGCAAGTAGCCGCTGCAACATTGTTTGTAGTATTCATATGCTGTTCAACTGAGTACCATTACTTGAGATTCGTGAGATGACAAGTGCTAATCGACAGGCAACGTCTGCGTATCCCTGTGCGTTGTTCGGATAGAGTGGTATGGCGTACTTTGAAGCTATACACCAATAAGGAGAGCCCCAGCGAGCATATGCTTGGTCTACGTACTTTGTACCTTATTCCTGTACAGCTTATGTGATGCCATACTCTCGTCCCAACTCTGGACCGCAAACCCGAACAATCAATTCATCTAAACCCCTATTCACCAAAAACCAAAAACTTCTGGACTTTCCAAATCCAAAACCCAATATGCCCCGCATGTACTTTGTTCATTTTTGGTGGTTTCACTGCTAGTGAGAAGTCATGGTCCTGCCAAACTCAGGTTCTGGATCCCGAAATTTCTAGTCTCCACTTTCCTTTTCATCCCAAGCCCCTAAGTTCTCAACCCCAAGGACTCGCATGCATCCTGTTCCTTATTGGCAGTCTTACGGCTGAAATGATGATGAGTCCAGTATCTCCTCACATTCGGGATACAAAACACAGAAACCTCTGAAATCGTAAAATGTACCATTCGCAAATATACCTTGTCCTTTCTTGGCCTTCTTACTGCCAATAGAGGGCCACAGACCTTTCGCATGCAAGGTCTCCTGATCGCCTTTTTCCGGTGGCATCTCTAAGGCATATGTGGGCGACGGCGAGCGTTCTTGATTACGCTGTCATATTGAAACGTTAGGGAGGACAGGATGTTTGAAAACCCTGTAGCCTGTCAATCTCTCACTCGGATAAAAATAATAATAATCCACTGTAACTAGAAACGCCCTATTTTTGTATCGTTTGTTGTAACTTCGAGTGGCAGGCTAACAATATATGTGGGCGAGGGCGAACGTACTTGGTCACGCTACGATACCAGAATAATTTAGAGACGACAGAGTATGCAAACCTAAACTCTAACAACTAAAGTACCTATATAAACACCTTCTCTTGGACCACACACCCCCTTTGGAAATTTAAAACCCCTACAATATCGCTCGCCAGAACAAGTGCAAACGTATATAGTGCTCATGGTATACGTTATTGTATAGCAAATTGGAAAGCGCTTCGATCTACATCACACAGTCTTTAACATATCAAACGTTTTGAATGCCCACTCAAACAGAACGAAACTGAAAAACAAGCATAGTGAGCGTAAATATTCAACATTTGACTCGCACGATGCTACATACGTTCTCTATCTCCGCAGCGTCTTTTGCCTCACTGAGAAGTGCTTCTATCTCGTCTTCCACATTCATATTCGTGGTCGGCGGCTGCGATAATAAGTTCATTAAAGTATGCCATTAGTATATATATATATATATATATATATATAATAATATATATATATGTGTATATATATAGTATATATATAATATATATATATATATATATATATATATATATATATATATATATATATATATTATTAGTATTATATTATAGTAT
>NW_014040067.1:19976-21059 GCF_001186125.1 Sphaeroforma arctica JP610
GTGTGTGCAGAACTACGCCTACATATTTGTGTCAGATACGCATCAGCACCAATGCACTGACAGCCTGATAAATAATAGTAACAACTAGATGTTTGTACACATAAGGAATGGTATACCTAGAACCTTACGACTCTACCTGTCACCGATCGGTACAAGTGTATGAGATTCGCGTTACCTCATTAGCGACAAGATGACAGTACAATAGGCTATACAGCACAATTCTGCACCGAGTACTCCAAAAAGTTGTCTAGAAACTTGTGTGATCTCTATGCACAGATACAGTACTTCAGTAGGAAGCTGCCACAAACACATCAAAAGAGTGAGGCCCATCATAAAGAGACTGTGCATATACCGTCTATAGTTAGAATGCATATACCGTCTATAGTTAGAATGCATATACCGTGTACTCACTATACTACAGCATTCTATCGCGCTATGCATATACCGTCTCTAGTTAGAATGTATATACCCTGTACTCACTATACAACACCATTCTAACGCACCTGTTGCGGTGCTGAGGATACTTGTGCCTCCCTCTCCTCCCTTCGCTTGCGCTGTTTTTCTTCGTATCTCTGCAACGCTATCTCAGCTGTATTGTGCAAGCCGGGCAGTGAGCATGAACACGACTGTAGGTTGAAAGGTTGTGATATGGATAGGTATACAGAACCCTTATCGAGCTTTGAATCGAGAATCTGAGAAAATATAATAAAAATTGGAATCATCGATTGTGGATTAAGGTGTCGTATGAAAGGTCGCACTCTAGAAGATAAGCAGAAGATACAAGACCCGGACGCAGCTTCTAGCCAGACAAATATAGTCATTTACAACGATATACTATATCACGTGCAGATATTGTGCTTGTCCACAACTAACAATATATATATATATATATATAGGTGTGTGAGAGAGAGTGTGTGTATGTGCGTATATATATGTGTGTGCATGTCTGTATGTCTTTGTGTCTATAGTTTGGTGAGTTCATTTGCGAGTCAGCGCGTGTTTATATATGTATATATATATATATATAATGTATATATATATATATGTGTGTGTGTGTGTGTGTGTGTGTGTGTGTGTGTGTGT
>NW_014040067.1:21712-23297 GCF_001186125.1 Sphaeroforma arctica JP610
TAGAATATAACGCGAATACACATATATACTTACTTGTATGTATGGACTTAAAGCATATTCCCACTGGAATCTAGTGTATAAAAGGCCATGCACCGGTGTGTATGTCTTCAACTACATAGCAATATTCTATACCAATTTTTACTAGAAACAGAAATGTTCGACACTTGCATATTGGTATATGTAAAGGGTAATCCACATACTTGTGCATATGTCCACGTACGCAGGAGCATCTGTACTTTCTCGGGTGCTAAAAATAACCATGTGCGTGATTATATCAGTAAGCGTACGGCCAATACTCACATTTCAACAAGTCCATATCAATATGCAAAGCCTAAAGTAAGCCTATACACCTACTCATTGATGCATGTATCCTTATTATTGTCGTGTACCTTGACTTAAAGGCTCCCTTGAACTGTACGGCATCTTGGGCACACTCGCAGCAAACTTCAATTGTACTCTCTAAACACACTGGGTGGCTGGTGTAGACGCAAATTAAAGCGTTAATAAATGATTAAAACTCCATGTTTCGCCTAATTAAAACGAGCGCCCCCTACAACTCAATGGTTATAAGTCCATACTCAGCGTTAAAAGTTGTACAGTGTACGATGTTTGCTGCATAATATCTTTTTATATATCATACAAATGTCCATACATTTAGCTTGACACTTGACAAGTGCATATCATGACTTTATGACGTATGACGTTAAGATCACAACTTATGACCTCATATTCATTGACACGTCATAGTACGATATTAGTGACGTCGTGATGTTCTAAAACTGGCACGTGTGGTTTGACTGGTTATCACATATCATCAGTAGGACTTGATATCATTTATTTAGTATCACTTTGTGTAAATATAAATACTAGATGATATAGCCTTCTGTAGATTGTAAGCTTTGGTATAACCATTCTACAACTTTAGATTCAGTCGTATACACATGAACATCCACACTATCACGTTTCAACGGTGTTTTGTGATAGTAGCGAAACCCTCTACCTCCCCATAAGGCTGCGATAGACGGCCGTAGATTATATAGGTCCAGGTAACACCCTGGCACACAACACCAGCATACCTAATACTATATACTAGTACAAGTAACACAGTACATTTGTGCAACCAGAAGTTAATCTGGGGCAGTATGGGGAAGGCACGCAGATTGGCCAAGTCAGCTACGGGTGCTCAGAAGGTGCTCACAGTGAATGACACAGCCGGGGAAGATTACTATGGCAACAAGGATAACGTCCTCCTGGACGTACAGGCTTCTAAGAAAGTTAGTGTTGGTTCTGCTGAACCGCACGTTGCCAGATTAACCGCTAGACAGCGGAAGAAGCTGGTGAAGGTATTTATAAGTGGGGTTGTGAGATGTGACTATATCCGATGGTACATCACATGCCAAAAATGATGCATGTATTCATTTACGTACTTTGATTGTGTATTTGTATCTACAAACACACACATATATATATGTGTGTGTGTGTTTGTGTGTGTGTGTGTGTGTGTGTGTATGTATGTATACATATATATATATGTATGTGTGTGTGTGTATGTGTGTGTGTGTGTATGTATATATCTATATATATA
>NW_014040067.1:23983-27832 GCF_001186125.1 Sphaeroforma arctica JP610
GTAACATAAAATATGTTTTTATGTTTTGTATCTGTTTATATATCTGCATATGTGTACTTGGCCGCGGATGCAACTACCCTCCACTGTCACTCTGCGTGTTTCTGTGACTTATACCAGTCTCTATTCAAACTTCCGCATACACCTGTCTCTATTCAACTGTTAACCATCGGGTATCTCTATTCACAAGCCTGGACTTAACAAACTACACAGGTTGTGGAGAAGAAGAAGAAGAAGAAAGAGCGCGCCGGTCTGATACAGTCTCTGGCTGACAGTCAATTGTCTGCGGACCAGATGGTGCTGTTCCAGAGATCGGCGCAAATGGGCCGAAATAAGGAAACGAAGCGTGAGTTGGCCAAACGAACGGAATTGGAGGCTCAGAACCTGCCTGTGATGGTTGGGGTGCAGAAGAATGTGATCGAAGTTATCAATACAGGTATATATATGCAATAGTGAAGTTATCAATACGGGTATATGCAATGGTGAAGTTATCAATACAGGTATATGCAATGGTGAAGTTATCAATACGGGTATATGCAATAGTGAAGTTATCAATACAGGTATATGCAGTGGTGAAGTTATCAATACAGGTATATGCAATGGTGAAGTTATCAATACAGGTATATGCAATGGTGAAGTTATCAATACGGGTATATGCAATGGTGAAGTTATCAATACGGGTATATGCAATGGTGAAGTTATCAATACGGGTATATGCTATGGTGAAGTTATCAATACGGGTATATGCTATGGTGAAGTTATTAATACAGGTATATCCAACTGTCGTTCCATATTCTCCAATCCTCCATGACTGAATTTAGGCCAGTATTGGTAAGACTGGCGTCCGTTTCCGGAGTACTAAACTCTTTGTAATCCGTGAGCGTTTTGAATGAGCGTGACAGGCAGTTGTTTGACTGTTTGGGCGAGATTGTATGAACTGATATCTCACTCAAAGTGTGCCTAGAATTATATCGCCTTTCAGGCGGACGTCCTCGGAATAAATGTGATGTGAGTGTACGGATAAGCAAGGTATTGAATTGTGGTGTGAGTGTACGGATAAGCAAGGTATTGAATTGTGGTGTGAGTGTACGGATAAGCAAGGTACTGAATTGTGGTGATATGTGTGTATTGGTGTATCGGTGCAAAGGCTGTTAGGTGGCTAGCTTGACAAGATGGATCTAGAAAGCGCGGCACAGTACACAAATCCGCAGCCTCTGTCCATTATCTAAGACATAACTGGTCTGGAGTTTATCCAACAAAGGCATATATATATATATGTGTGTGTGTGTGTATATATGTATATATGTATATGTATTTGTATATATATATATATATATATATGTGTGTGTGTGTATGCATATATATATATATGTATATGTATATATATATATATACATATATACGTACCGCTGTAAATCCCAACCTACTGGGGTACTTTCAGTTTCTCGCCATAATACCCGTACAAAAACGCAAATATTTCCTCATCTCGCAGACACCACTGACAAGAAATCCAAGAAACGGAAGCGAGCGTCTGCGGTGACTGGCAATGGAGAGAAAACGGAAGAAGCCATGGAGAAGCAGAGGAGAAAAAAGGCCCGACGAAAGGCTGCCAAAGAAGAAGCAAAGGCCCAAAAGGCAAAGGAGGACCAGGTGTGAGTCTCGGACAGTTCCTGGAAGTTTCGTAGTGACCAGTGAATGGCTTTTGCTGGGTCGGTCTGAAAGTCTGATGTTTGTAGTGGTCGTGGCTGATACAGCCACGTCCATTGTGGGTGGGGGTTGACATGCAGTTGGGGAATTCTCGTCCGTGTGTGTTGCATCTCATTACTCGTATGTGGGTGTTGCACCTCTTTACTCGTATGTGGGTGTTGAATCTCTTTACTCGTATGTGGGTGTTGAATCTCTTTACTCGTATGAGGGTGTTGCATCTCTTTACTCGTATGAGGGTGTTGCATCTCGTTACTCGTATGTGGGTGTTGAATCTCTTTACTCGTATGTGGGTGTTGAATCTCTTTACTCGTATGTGGGTGTTGAATCTCTTTACTCGTATGTGGGTGAGGGCTTCCCACATATGCGTACCAGGACATTGTAATCGTAGATTACGGGGCAAATGTCTTTGGGAGGGCTTTACGTTTGAATGCCATTCTTTATAAATATTTCAATATACAGCTTGTCGGCTGGATATAATACATCCGTTGCTAAATCGCTATACAACTTGCTACCACCCCCCCCCCCCCCCCCCCCCGGGTACCCTACAGGAAATGGGTAGGGCTGCACCTGTAATGTCTTTCCTGGCCTTTGCCGAGGCAGAACAAGCGAAGCGTGACAGTGACGAATCCGACTCTGACACCGATTCTGATAGCGGTACCGAAAGCGGGACGGGGTCTGAGTCTGAGACAGGCGATGAGAGTGAAGAGGAAGGCTCAAAGGCGGCCGAACAAGGTAGGTATGGGAGTTGTCTATATATGTATATATGTATGTACTCAAAAGCCTATGTATGTATGTAAGTAGTACCAGATTCTTACTACGCGTATGTCTGGGCGAGTGGGGTTAGGGACGGATGTGGGTACAACTTCGCGCACACGTACTCCGACTGTGGATGGTATAGCGGGATCGATATCGGGATCGATATCGGGATCGGTAGCCATGGCTACCCTTGTACCGTGCCTATGCACCCTACAATTTACTATGTACATGTATCTGTGCACCCTAGAAGTAACTATGTACATGTATCTGTGCACCATAGAAATACCTATGTACATTTAACTGTACACCCTACAAGTGACTATGTACGTGTATCTGTGCTTTCTACAAGTGACTATGTACATTTACCTGTGCACTCTGCATGTATCTGTGCACCCTATATGTATCTATGTACATGTATCTGTGTACCCTATATGTATCTATGTACATGTATCTGTGCCAGTACTATTCATACCGACATCAATTGGACACCGGAGCGTGTTCTGCTTAAGTAACGTCCTGTTGTGATTAACAGACTACGCTGAGTTTGGTGTCTGTATCCATACGGTGACGTGAACATGAGTTTATTTGGTGTACCCTTCATGTAGCACACTCGAGCCCATGCAGGTATCTTTACGCTTATCTATCTCCCACCAGACTACACACAGCTCACCTTATATGTATGATATGCACTACACCCCCTAGTCTATAGTTTTGTTCCTATATACTTGTGCCTAGATAAATACACCCTCTGCCAGACTACACACAACTCACCTTATATGTATGATATGCACTACACCCCCTAGTCTATGGTTTTGTTCTTTTACACTTTTGCCTGGAATACATCCTCTTCCAGACTACACACGGCTCACCTTATATGTATGATATGCACTACACCCCCTAGTCTATGGTTTTGTTCTTATATACAAGCCGATGATCGATAGTTGGTTTGAAAGAATGATCAACCACATTGACACGATAAAACGGCGTAGTACAATAAAAGTTAATGACTTAATTGAGTAGGTTCTCTAAGCCATGCGAGAATGCATCCACCATTACACATTTCACCCCCGTATCTTTCCACTATATTAATACATCCTCTTCCAGACTACACACAGCTCACCTTATATGTATTATACTACACCCCCTAGTCTATGGTTTTGTTCCTATATACTTATGCCTAGATAAATACACCCTGTTATAGTAGATACTATTGACCCCTATAGTAGTACCCGTAAGAAGGGTGGGTGCGGGCGTATTCCCATGGGGCTACGTTCTCGAGGAATGACCCGGGATAGTAGACTGCCGTACCCAAGATCATTTGCAATCTCATAGTTGTATCTATCTAGGTATTCAGTTGTATCTATCTAGGTATTCAGTTGTATCTATCTA
>NW_014040067.1:27852-34512 GCF_001186125.1 Sphaeroforma arctica JP610
CTATTTGGGTATGCGTGCGTACGGCATGTGCAGACGGAGCCAGAACTTAATACACTACACATGTTCTGGTCGAGGCCGGTTTGTCGTAACCAGCCTTGTTATACGGCACCCTCTTGTAACATAATATTCCCTTACAAATCTTATTTGCACTATGCAACACACACACACTCTCTCTCTCTCTCTCTCTCTACACTGGCTAGAGAGTATTGTGCTACTGAGCTTGTTTTGTTAATATTCCGGTGAAACCACTCTATCTCTTTCTCGCAGACGACAACGCTGAAGCGGAAGATACGACAGTGTCGACACTCGGACCCATTGCGTACAAGGAGAGCCATCTGACACTGACACGTGTCAAAAGGGATGCCAATGAAGTCGTTGACGCGGCTACGTTCGTGAGCTTGAACCGCGATCCCGAAATCCAAGCGCAACGGCTGCAGCTGCCGATTCTGGGCGAGGAACAACGCGTGATGGAAACCATCAGAGAAACGCCTATTGTTATACTCTGCGGAGAGACGGGAAGTGGCAAGACCACGCAGGTAAGCAATCGTCGTGTGTACTTTGACCTTGTGAGTGTGTAGTATGTACCACGTAGGTAAGCAGTCGTCGTGTATACTGTGACCTTGTGAGTGTGTAGTATGTGTCACGTAGGTAAGCAGTCGTCGTGTGTACTTTGAACTTGTGAGTGTGTAGTATGTGACACGTAGGTAAGCAGTCGTTGTGTGTACTTTGACCTTGTGAGTGTGTAGTATGTGTTGATCCGCCCCTTTTTGAGTGGGTGACGGCGTATGAGGTCAAGGAGATTGGGATATAAAGTACTGTGCTGAGAGTGGGTCGGTGGAGACCCACCTCAGGTATAACGTTGCCGTTTGTCCCATTGACTGTGTATACCAAGCACTCAGAATAGCTTGTTAATTGCTGCTTGTGCTGATGAGGGTCCTACCTTCTATAGAGAGTATCACGTTAAGGCGCCGAATGGGGTGTTTGGAAGGCCGTTCCGTTGGTAGTTTGCATACGTATTGATTGGAATTCGATACTATAATCGTCGTTAGATACCTTATGCTTAGCCTAGTCCGAGGTCTCCGGACGCCTGAGCTGATATGCTGATTGGTTTGTTGTTGTTGTTTTGAGCCAGGCAAAGTACTATTCTTGTGCCTGGGCCAAATTCTCGTACATCAAATGTACACCCAATGTGTACCTTCTTGTGTACTTGTTCGCCGGTCCTGCGACTGTGTCTGCCATTCACCGTGTGCGTCACATGCGCAACCGAAGCCTCGACACCAATACGTATCCTAAAATGGCTAATTCACCGATACGTATCCTAAAATGGCTAATTCACCAATACGTATCCTAAAACGGCTAATTCACCAATACGAATCCTAAAATGGCTAATTCACCAATACGTACCCTAAAATGGCTAATTCACCTACTTTTGGTGTGTGCTATACGTTTACCCAGGTACCACAATTTCTGTACGAAGCCGGTTTCGGCAGTGGAAAAGGCGACTATCCTGGACTAATTGGCGTCACTGAACCCCGTCGTGTCGCCGCCATAAGCATGAGTGAGCGTGTAGGTAAGGAAATGGGCCAACCGTCCCTGTCCGGATTCCAGGTCCGATACAGTGGCGACTGTACCGAGGCTACGAAGCTCAAGTTCATGACCGATGGTGTGCTGTTGAAGGTAGGTGTACAGGTGGTTCTGCATCTGTAGGTGTTCGTGTGTGTTTGCCTACATGGGTGAGTCGTACGTACGGCTGTATGTCTGAGTGAGTGAGTTAGTATTGTATGTCTGATGAGTGAGTGAGTACTGTATGTCTGAGTGAGTGAGTGAGTACGGCTGTATGTCTAAGTGAGTGAGTGAGTATATAGGTAGGGAATTGGGTCAAGCCGCCCTGTTGGGATACAACTCCGACACAGCGGTGATTTTACAACTCAAGTTTGTACCGATGGTGTGCGTGAGGGGGTATGTATATGTTATGCAGTAGAAGCCTGGTACATGCACCCGGAGGAGAGGGAGTGTGTCGATGGTGTGTTCCTGAACGTGCGTATCTGTGTGTCTGTATGTAAATGTAAAATAGCTTCAGTGTATGTATGTATCAAATAGCTTCAGAAGACGTGTAAGCTTTTTATATCAATCATCTAAATCTGCATGTGAACGTACCTATCTGTGTGTGTGTATGTATGTGTCGAATAGCTTCAGTAGACGTTTTAGCGCTTTATATCAATCATCTAAATCTGCATGTGAACGTACCTATCTGTATGTCTGTATGTATGTTTCAAATAGCTTCAGTAGACGTTTAAGCGTTTTATATATCAATCATCTAGATCTGCACGTGAACGTACCTATCTGTATGTCTGTATGTATGTTTCAAATAGCTTCCGTAGACGTTTAGGCGTTTTATAGCAATCATCTAAATCTGCATGTGAATGTACCTATCTATGTGTCTGTATGTATATGTCGAATGGGTTTAGAAGACTCTTAAGCTTGGATGTGTATTGGTTGAAATGCTGGGGGTCTATGCGTTCTAATTTCCTGAATGAGCCGTTTCGCTTGCGATCGGTCGAGTAGTATAGTCAAACGGGCGCGATCTGATTTACATATGACTGTATCTATGTATCTATATATGCATCTATGTATGTGTGTATGTATCTATGTATGCATGCATTTATGTATCTATGTATGTATGCATGTGTGTGTATGTATGTATCTATGTATCTATCTATCTATGGTCAAACGGGTGCGATCTGATTTCCAGGTCAGAGGCAGCTGCGATTGTACCGAGGCTGCGAAGGACTGTAAGATTCCCGAGGGTATTGTTCTACAGCGTATACCTATTTACCTTATACATATAGATCAGCAGTTCAATCTGTTCTATTTATAGATATCGTTCGATTTATAAATCCTGCTCCACCCAATCCGCGCAGGAGATTGAACGCGACTTCCTGATCAACAAGTACTCAGCCATCATCATCGACGAGGCGCACGAACGCACTCTGAACACAGACATTCTAATCGGACTACTGTCCCGTATAGTCCCACTACGGAACAAACTGGCTCAGGAGTACAAGGAGAAAATTGCCCAGAGCACCCGGGGCCAGCGAGGGGCCTTCAAAAGGGCCAACGAGGCGGTGTATCCTATCCGCCTGGTGATCATGTCAGCCACACTGCGAGTAGAGGACTTTACCATGAACACTCGCATCTTCCCGACCCCCCCACCCGTAGTGGAGGTATGTGTGTGGTTGGTGTGCGGGCCTCAGGGGTTGGGGGTGTGTACAGTGAGACCGATATATACCGTGTTGTTGTTCCGGCGGGTTTGGCTAGTTTAGAATGAGGGATTAGAGGTGTGTACAGTAAGACCGATATATATCGTGTTGTTGTTCCGGTGGGTTGTGCTAGTTTAGAATTTACTGCTAGTTTAGAATGAGGGGTATACACGACACCTGAGGATGATTGGTGCGGGTTGTATGTACTGGTACCGTGCCCATCTTTTTTTTAAATTGCAGATCAGGCCAGACTTTTAACGTAGGTATAACTTTTAGTGTAGATAGTTGTCCGGTGGTTAGGGATTTAGATTTACCCATGACAGACTTTTAATGTAGATATATATAGATATCCGGTGGTTAAGATTTTAGATTTACCCATGCCCGACTTTTAATGTAGGTGTATTAAATATCCGGTGGTGAGACGTACGTGGTTGTTATGAGTGCAGCGTGTGCTTGTACAGTAAGACTGGTACATACTGCAACTTGTGTTGATTGCTGCTGTTTTGTACTCGTCTATTAGCAGTTGGTGTGTGTCTGTGAGTGATCTGTACTCATCTATTTAGCAATTGGTTCGTCTCTGTGCATCCAGCGGCCAGTGATCTGTGCTGTTGCGCATCAGCACACTCGCAGTCTTTGGTACCTTGGAGCTCACGGATCTTGTTCGTTTAATGAAATACGCGTGTATATCGAGTGGCTCACATATTTTGTTAGTACAATGAAATAAGCGTGTATACCGAGTGTGTATAGTATATCTCTGACCGTCCTTGGTTGTCATCTGCACCCCTCCCAGATCGCCTCGCGCCAGTTTCCGGTCACCATACATTTCAACCGCAAGACACCTCACGAGAATTACATCCAAGAGGCCCTTAAAAAGACCTCCAAAATCCATGAAAAACTGCCACCAGGTAAGCACTCGGAACGACGCACACGCGGTATTCGTGTGGGATATCCTGTCACAGGGTGTCCACGCATGCCGCTGCGTGTCTGAAAACCTTTAGTTGACACCAGCACTAACATGCCTGGTTATGTCCTTGGTCGCGATTATGATTAAGATTATGGTGGAGATTATGGTTAAGATTATGGTAAAGATTATAGTTAAGATCATGGTTTAAATTATGGTTAAGATTATGGTTAGGATTATGGTTAGGATTATGGTTTTTAAGATTATAGTTAAAGTTATGGTTAAGATTATGCTTAAGATTATGGTTGACGATTATGCCTAAGATTATGGTTATGATTACGGTTAAGATTATGGCTAAGATTATGTTCAAGATTATGGTTGAGATTAAGCTTAGGATTATGGTTAAGATTATCGTTAAGATTATGGTTTAAGATTATCGTTAAGTTCATGCTTAAGATCATGGGTACTTTGTACTGATACCGTTGTTGGCTGTACCCCTACCAGGCGGGATACTCGTATTCGTCACGAGTCAGGCGGAGGTGACCCAGATGGTCACTAAACTGAAGAAGAAGTACAGCCGCACCAAACAGACAGCCCCAGCCACGAGCACGCCGGGTGGACAGAATGCCACAGATACGAAAGGTGGTGCTGAAACGGTGGAGATGGAGATGGATGGGGGGACGAGCGCAGAGTCGGGCAAGAAGGCTACAAAGGGTGTGTTTTATAGGGCAAGAGGTCTAAAAATGGTGTGTTTGTTACGGCAAGAGGACTGAAAAGGGTGTTTTTTTTAGGATAAGAAGGCTAAAAAGCGTGTGTTTTCTAGGGCAGGAGGGCGAAAAGGGGTGTGTTTGTTACGACAAGGACTAAAAAGGTTGTTTTCTTTAGGGCAAGAAGGCTAAAAAGCGTGTGTTTTCTAGAGCTTAGTTGGCTGGGGGTACATTGGGTAGTCTGGTACCGAACTGTAGCTCGTCGTATGTAGAGATTCCGAATCATCTGCGTGAGTATATATAAAGACATGTTTCGGTATTGTTCTTCTGTGTGTCCGTGCACAGATCCCCGCACGGTTAACGAGACCATACGTATGGCGCTATGGGATGTTTCTACTTGACAGGTGTTTGGCTTACGGTTGCTAGGCGTAGCTTGGATACTTTCCCATAACTCGTTGCGTTTTATAACCCAACATCACAGCCACCGATACAAGCGGTGAACTTTCCGGCGAGAGCGGTTCGGAGGACGAGGATGATCCAAATATGGCAATTGGCGCGATTTCGGCGGGACCTTTGCACGTGCTGCCGCTCTACGCCATGCTGCCCCAGGCACAACAGATGAGAGTGTTTGAACAACCGCCCGAGGGTGCCAGGCTGTGTGTAATTGCAACTAACGTGGCGGAGACATCCTTGACGATCCCTAATATCAAGTATGTCTGTTTTGAAAATTGAGGTTTCTTTTATACATATATATATATATATATATGTATGTATATGTATATATATATCTATCTATATTTATATATATGTATATATATATAAAGTTAGAGTGTATATTCCAGACTTTTAGGTTTACTTATGTATATATATGTATCTATATATGGTGTGTTTAAGGGTTTCAGGTGTACATTCTTGTCATTTATATATATTTGTATTTATATATATATAGTGTTCCAAGGTGCATATTCCTGACTTTTTGTGTTGTGACACTCTTGAGGACCTTTTCAGAGGGTGTGTGGGTATGTGATTGCAGCAATCGTTGCAGAAACCTTCCTGACGATTCCCAATAGCAAGTATGTGTATACAAAAATTAGAGTACGTCTCTACTTCCAATATTCTTGGTGTACATGCCTGATTTTTTGCGTCCCGTTTCTCTTGAAGATATGCGTAAGAGGGAGGGTGTGTAATGTAATCGTGGCAAATATGGCAGGAACGTATTTAGATTCCTTCTATCCAATTTGTGCAGCCCTTATATCGCATTTCTTGGGTTTGTTGTGTATACATACACTGTTTCTTGTCAACATCTGATTGTTGGATGTGACCGTCTTGAGGACTCTCCCAAAGGGAGCGAGCCTGTGTGTGGCTGCGGAAAATGGGACAGCAAACCTTCGTTGGCGATACTAAATCACATTAGTCTCCCCCGCCAATCAATTAACACACAATCGTCCAATCGGCAACTACACAACCAATAGATACGTCGTTGACACCGGCAAAGTAAAGACCAAACGTCACGAAACAGCCGCAGCCATCTCGAAGTTTGAGATCGAATGGACTTCTCAAGCAGCCGCCAATCAGCGAGCGGGACGTGCCGGCCGAACTGGACCAGGCCACACGTACCGTATATTCTCATCTGCAGTATGTGTGGGATTGAAATGTATATTGATTGTATATGTATACATGTCTATGTATGTCTATGTGTCTATATATATATGTGTGTGTGTGTATGTGTGTATATATATATATATTATATATATATATGTGTGTGTGTGTGTGTGTGTACTATTTATATAGT
>NW_014040067.1:34933-41142 GCF_001186125.1 Sphaeroforma arctica JP610
TGTATCTATATATATCTATATATCTATATATATATATATAGTGCGAGTATTTGTAGGTGTACTTTCCTTATTCTCTCACCTGCTTTCCATACAAAAATGAATTTATTGTGGTTTTATATGTGTGCGAGTATGTCTAGGTGAACAAGTCGCATCTTCTCATGTGCGGTAAAAACGAGTTTCAAATGTATATGTTATTATTATATATATATATGTACGTATATATATGTGTGTGTATGTGTGTGTGTGTGTGTGTGTTGTTGTTGTATATTGCTTATACTAGTTCATACACAACTGACACTGCCGATTTGCCTTGCGACCCCCTATTCGCAGTTATGTGGAAATGAATCCTGGTTCACAGACAATGTCGGTTGGATATAATGCAATATTCTCGAGTGTACCTGTATAATGCTACTAAAAACTACACTGTATCTAAACCCTAAACCCTAAACCCTCGGGCGTGCCTGCACAATGCTACTATAAACTAGTTTGTGTATTAACATGTAATAGATAATTCAAACTTTCGTCAGTATACACATCCCACAACTTGCTCGTATTGTCTTTGCTCATACTACCACAGCCAACCTCACTATCCAAAGCACCCACCAATGAACACACACACACACGTACACGGACACACCCCCACAACACACTCAGGTTTACAACAACTACTTCGAAAGCATCCTCCAATGAACACACTCAGGTTTACAACAACTACTTCGAAAGCATCCTCCAATGAACACACTCAGGTTTACCACACATGCACACACGTACACGGACACCACCCACCCCCCCCCCAACACACTCAGGTTTACAACAACTACTTCGAGAAGTTCTCGGATCCGGAGGTGCTACGTTTGCCAATAGAAGGCGTTCTGCTGCAAATGAAGGCCATGGGCATAGACAATGTCATCAACTTCCCCTTCCCGACCCCACCCGACCACGAAGGTCTCATGGCTGCGGAGAGACTGCTCACGCGCCTCAACTGTCTGGACGATAAGGTGTGTTGTGTGCGTGTTTGGACGATAAGGTGCGTTGTGTGCGTGTTTGGATGATAAGATGTGTTGTGTGCGTGTTTGGATGATAAGGTGTGTTGTGTGCGTGTTTGGATGATAAGGTGAGTTGTGTGCGTGTTTGTTGACTGCTTTATGACTCAGTGGCTCTGATTGGACTGCTGCGAGGGCTACTTGCCTGTACTATACGCTACACAGCACGTACACTGGCATATGAGCACAAGCGGATTCGGACTTTATATACAACTTTTTTTTATTGGAATGTATACGTGTATCATTAATTGTGGGCTTTAGATGTCTTGTGCCGTCACGACCGTCGGTCTATTAGGATTGTACACGCTTGGCCACCTCGTCTATCCTGATGTATGCTACTGTGACTTCACACGTACATTGGTTGTATGGTTATCATTGGCTATATACCACTTCACACGTACATTGGTTGTATGGTTGTCATTGGCTATATACCACTTCACACGTACATTGGTTGTATGGTTGTCATTGGCTATATACCACTTCACACGTACATTGGTTGTATGGTTATCATTGGCTATATACCACTTCACACGTACATTGGTTGTATGGTTATCATTGGCTATATACCACTTCACACGTACATTGGCTGGATGGTTGTCATTGGCTATATACCACTTCACACGTACATTGGTTGTATGGGTTGTATGGTTGTCATTGGCTATATACCACTTCACACGTACATTGGTTGTATGGTTGTCATTGGCTATATACCACTTCACATGTACATTGGCTGTATGGTTGCCATTGGCTATATACTACTTCACATTGATACATCTCAAAGGATACTCCTCAATTGGGTGATAGGCGCGAGTTGCCTCTCTTAGAGGGGTGATGAATCGCTGTTTGTTAAGTCAGATGACGTCGTCGTCGTTTGTATTCATATTGGTGTCAACGTATGCCTGGACATCTCATCTGCCAATCTATTCCTTAACATCCCATCAATCTCTATCAGTTATTATCTCATCAGCCAATCTACGTGCTATCATCTCATCAATCAATCTATGCGCCGTATCTCATCAGCCAATCTACTTGCTACCATCTCATTAGTCCAATCTACGTGATCTACTCCTCGCAGGGCAAAATCACAGCGATCGGGCGAAAGGTATCGAACTTCCCACTTGCTCCACGGTTTTCCCGCATGTTGGTCACAGCCCTGGACTTGGGTGGACAATGCGTGCCGTATGTCATCGCCATCTGCGCGGCACTGACAGTAGGTAATGTGTTCTACGCAAGTATGATTGAGAACAGCGACGATGAGGAAGAGAACACGGACGAGCCACAAAGGTACAGGTTATGCTTGGGAACGTTTGAACTATTTATGTATATGTGTGTATGCATGTGTGTATGTATTTATGTATTATGTATTTATGTATGTATGTATGTGTGTATGTATAGATATATGTGTGTATATGTATATACACACCAAGCACTCATACACTCACCCACCCAACCACCCACAAATATAAATATATATATATATATATATATATATATGTATGTATGTATGTATATGTATGTATATGTGTGTGTGTGTGTATATGAATATAGGTAAATATGTACATGTCATACAATAGTATGTCTAAATTCATGTATGCTCATTTTTAAGTTTTCTATTCTCATACCATATGTCATTGCCATCTGTCTAGTGCATAGCGCTGTACGCTAGCCTGATTAGTACCTGTGATACAGCCGAGTATACATACGAAGTACCTCTGTATGCACCCGTTTTGTTGTCTGTCTACGATCTCAAACTGCAAACTTCTGTGCCTTTGAATGGGGTGGCAAACGTATCGTGATCCACTCTCGGACTCTCCTCGTATTCGTTTGAACGGTTGTCCTGTATTGAACAATTCTCCTGTGTTGACAGGCCCAGGCGTAGAGACAGTGATGACGAGGGACCTAGCAAGAAACAACAGGCACTGCTAGACGAGCAGAGTATACTGCGCAACGAGGCGGAGAAAAGCAAGGTATGTGGCACGTCCCCCGATATGTTCATGGTGATGTATACTCGAAGAGCGTGAAACTGTACATTATATATATATATATATAGTCGGTATATGTTTGTATTTCTTACCTACTGTTTATTGTGTAGCTACCTTCTTTATATGATGCACATACATGTCTGCAATGTGTGTGTATGTCTGCTTTTGCCATCTGTGTATGTCTGCTTTTGCCATCTCTTCGCTTATGTGAGTATTTGTCCGCAGCTTTTATTCCTGTCCACGGGGTTAGTACAATAATCGTTTTGTAGAATACCATTTCGCTATGTATTTTGCGGCATATGTTATCCTTAGTTTCTACACGGAACAATACGACCATGAAAGAAAGGACGATTGATATGGCTGTCAGTTCACTAACGCGTCCATAAGCATGCATACACGCACACAAACACGTAAATACATGCTGACTTGCTTGCTTACTTACTTACATACATACATACTTACTTATTACATACACATACACATGCATACACAAATATACTTACATAGACACGCTATCTAGAAAACATACACATATACTTGCATACACAAATTACTTACATATACACACACTAACTAGAAAACATACACATACACATGCACACACAAATATACTTACATAGACACACGCTAGCTAGAAAACATACACATACCCATGCACACACAAATATACTTACATAGACACACACCAAATAGAAAACATACACATGCCCATGCACACACAAATATACTTACATAGACACACACCAAATAGAAAACATACACATACCCATGCACACACAAATATACTTACATATACACACACTAATTAGAAAACATACACATACACATCCATACACAATTGTACATGCATAGACACACGCTAACTAGAAAACATACACATATACATGTACACATAAATATACTTACATAGACACACACCAACTAGAAAACATACACATACACATGCACACACAAATATACTTACATATACATACACCAACTAGAAAACATACACATACACAATGCACACACATGTACACACACATGTACACACACTAACTAGAATACATTCACATACACATACACACATATATGTACTAGAATACATTCACATACACATACACACATATATGTACACACTAACTAGATAACATACACATGCACATGCACAATATACACACACTAACTAGAAAACATACACATACACATACACACACATATACACACACTAACTAGAAAACATACACATGCACACACATATACACACACTAACTAGAAAACATACACATGCACACACACATACACACACTAACTAGAAAACATACACATACACATGCACACACATATATACACACTGACTAGAAAACATACACATACATGCACTCACCGATACTGATCTTAGTCCCACCGCTTAATCTCACACAGAGCGCCAATAGAGCCAAAACGCGCAAAATCAAACAGCGGTGGATTGGATCGAACCCAAAAAGTGATCTGCTGACTATCCTGAAAGCCGTGGGTGCCTACGAACACACTTATGAAACTGCCTACGCGTCAGTGCACAATGTATGTCCTGAGACCCTCTGGATGTACTAGTATATTGAAGTTCTAATGGTTTCCTTACTGTCCTATTATCCTTCCAGGAACGCTCTCACCATGTAATATTTTCTGCCATTAAAATGCCTTTTACACCAGCCGTATGGCGTCGTGTAGTGGAGGTGTACGTCCCGGTTTGTGGTGTTAGAGTGTGGTGTGGGTATGCTGTGGTTTGGTGTAGGAGTCTGTGATGTTATGCTACTGTTTATTGTTCATATATATATGTGTGTGTGTGTATGTGTGGTCAACTCTGTTATAGCTAGACATCATGTACTGTATTTGTACGTCTAAGCTTATGACATGGGTAAGAGACACGGGGCGGGGGAAGACAGAAAACGAGGGATAGAATTCACCATACAATGCAAATACATACACTTATCCATATACATACACTTATCCATATACATACACTTATCCATATACATACACTTATCCATATACATACACATGCATATACATACACTTGTGCATATACATACACTTATCCATATACATACACATGCATATACATACACTTATCCATATACACGTACCTTCTTTTCTTGACACACGCCGGTACGTAAACTAGGACCAAACTCAAACCGAGGGCAAGAGGCGGAAGAAACAGAAACAAAGCGACAGAGTTCTGGGTGATAAGGTTATCGCAGGGTCCACGCTTGCCTTCTGCGAGTCTAATCTGCTGAACTACAAGAGTATGGAAGAGATCCGCAAACTACGGCAGCAACTAAGCAAGCTCGTCAGAGAGCACGTGCAGCAAAACGCCGGCGGTCA
Source organism: Sphaeroforma arctica JP610 (assembly GCF_001186125.1). NCBI lineage: Eukaryota > Ichthyosporea > Ichthyophonida > Sphaeroforma > Sphaeroforma arctica. The sequence continues at coordinate 40,302 of NW_014040067.1, forward strand.
CTCGAAGGTGAAGGTGTGTACACATACAGGGCACGAGTGTTTGGTGTGTGCGTGTGCTCGTGGGTGTATATGGCGTAAAGGCCACTCTGTCGGATGACTGAGTGAGTGTATATCCCTTGAGAGTGGTTCGAGTCCACTCCAACCGAGACACCTCTAGTATAGTTACATGGCTATCTTAGCCTAGCAAGAGTATATCAACATTTACAGCGCAGTTCATATCCTTAGTACTGGACTGGCATTCTCTCCCGTCCCATATCAATGCATCTCAACACATCTTAACTCACTACGTATATGCACAGAAGAGATCCAAGGTGGACTACGGTGCCCCCCTGCGGCCTCCAACGGGAGAGCTACAGAAGCAGCTGTGGCAGGCTATACTGTCGGCATATGGCGACCACGTGGCAAAGCGCGTAGTCCCCTCATCACGTACAACAAGCGGTACTGATGAAGGTATGTATATGTATATATTTGTAGGTATGTATGTGTACGTATATGAAGGTATGTTTGTGTGTGTATATGTAGGTATGTATGTGTGTGTATATGTAGGTATGGGTTATGTGTGTGTTTATGTGCGTGTATGTCAATGATAGGAGCTACAGAAGGAGCTACAGAAGGAGCTGCGGCAGGCAGTGCTTCTAGCTTCTGGCGCCCATGTGGCGAAACTTGTTGTCTCTTCATCGCATACCTCGAGCTGCACTGATGAAGGTATATATATATATATGTGTATGTATGTATGTATGTATGTATGTACGTATGTATGTATTCAAGTATATAAATATATATATATATCTATAAATGTATATGTATATGTATGTATGTATGTATGTATGTATATACATAC
>NW_014040067.1:44759-51362 GCF_001186125.1 Sphaeroforma arctica JP610
CGCGGGCGTGCGTGTGTGTGTGCATGCTATTATATGTGATGTGTTTATGTATATATATATATATATTATATTATAAATATATATATATACAAATGCACTATACGAGTGTGATAGTCTATGTGGTTGTTCCGTGTGGATGGTAATCATGCCTCACATTTGCTCACTCACAACTCAGTTGCAAGGCCCGAGACAATGCGCAAATTATTCATTTAGATCATAGAGATCTTGACTGACGTATGCATCTGTGGCAACGCATGCACCCCTGGATGTTCAAGAAGACAAGAACCTCTTAGGTCCAACATTCGTTGCAGTGGACTATATGGTGTTGATTTATTCTATACACGTGTACATCGCAGATCCGACCGTTTCCTTTGCCTGGTTTGGAGGAGTATCCCTACCCCACAGACAACACTGACCGATTTAAAGTGTTCGCGCGAGCACTGTTGAACGGAGAGGTGTTCCCACACTTGAAAGCGCTGATACCGCACTTGGTATGTTTACTTAATATCAGCAATCGATGATGCCAACGTCTTCGTTCCGTTCTGTGCTATAGATATATGTATACATACATATACAAATATGTATATGTATATATATATATATTATTTGTATCTATGTATGTATCTATGTATGTATGCATGTGTATATACATATATATATATGTGTGTGGGAATGTGTGTGTATCTACATCTATATATATATATATATAGATGAATAAATAAATACATACTATTTAAAGTATTATATTTATATGTATATATATATATATATATGCGTTTGTTATGAGTGTATGTGTGTGTGTATCTTTTATCTATATAAATATATATATATAATACATACATACATACATTTATTATGGTTATATTTATTTATATGCGTGTGTGTATGTGTGTGTATACGTATGTATATGTATATGTATATGTATACATATATATATATGTGTGTGTTTGTGTGTGTGTGTGTATGTACTCCCCAAGTTCCGAGGGATAATACGGGGTCTAGTGGGAGTCTGGCATAAGCACATTTATTACCACAAACGTACGCTGCTTCTAGTTAGAGTGTATGGGAAGTTTCAAGTTTGCTACCTACAAGTTTGTGCCAAATATATTCAAGCGTCTGTTTCTAATACAATCACCACTGCACAGAACGCAAGCCCGGCGATGGTGACCAAGGGCTGGGCTCAGGAACGTGTGGTGGCCCTGATAGGAGTTCTAGCTCGCGAAAACGTTTGCACAAAAGCTGACATGTCTGACAAACTGAGAACGGATACGAATTGGCTGCTGCAAGTGTACGCTTTATGGGTCAAGAAACCGGCACAGGATGAGTTAGTGAAGATATGGGGTGATTTGCTAGATTATGACGCTGGCTTAGTCTATGCAGAGAATGATCAGGCTGAAGCACCCAGCAGGAGAGGGAGGATGCAAAGTAGTAGTGACGATGACTCTGCCAGCGATTGATTAAACTTCTCAATATAATGAATTTATCGTAGCTTTTTCCCAAGCTATCGATCTGCGTCTACAAACATGTGTTTCGATTGAAGTGATTGCGTACTGTCCTTCATAGACAAGTGCTAGTAAGTTACCGGGGAATGCTCAATAGACAAGTACTAGGTTAAGTTGCCGGGCGGGGAATACTCAATCTAAAATACGAGAACAGCCTACAATATCCTCACTATACATATGCAGTGTGGCTACTGTGGTTCTTATTAGAAACACGGTATTAGAAAAATCCACACTCCAATGAGGTATCAGATTGCCTTTGAATGTGTTTTACTGCAAGCTTGCGGGTGAGCCTATGACAAGCTTTGTTTCGCCTCTCTCTCTAGTAGAGAATGGCAGAAAAAGGTTACAAAAACGCTACCTCTAACTCTCTTATTCTCCCTCTCTCTCTCACACACTCCCTCTGTCTTCTCTCTTTCGATATATCTTCATCTCTTCACTATGCGAGCATGTGCTTGCATCCCCTCGGTATCGCACGAACATCCAATGTCCGATCGGGACATGGACACTATATGCAACGAATTGACGACACGTCCACGACTTGGAGAGCCACGGCCTGTCCACACAGCTAATTACTGCGTGTCCCAGTCTGTCAGAGTGATAAACTGGGCTCATTACGTTTCACGTTGTAACGTATAAAACCATACATTTTACGTTTATATTCAACGTTTACTAAGGTGTGGTCCTGAATGTTAAATATTGGTGCAATATTTGGGCTTTGAGGCGCAATACATGAGAACTACCTCCCTATATAGTCCTATAATCTTTTATTTTAGGTCAGCCCTGCCTAGCCAACTGTACAATAGAGCGTTGAAAAATATCAGAGCGTTATGTGTTGGCGTGAAATGTATACTCTGAACTACCATAACGTAATCAGGCTGGGTTTCCGGTAATCGACCAGTGCTTCTTTAACGTTTTGGCGGGAGCCCAAGTACTCCCATCAGATTTATAAAGATAGAAAAAAAGTGGAAAAGCTGAATCTGATTGGTTTACACAGTCGGCCAAACCCTAGTTAATTTCTCGCTAAAAACGTTTTTAAACGTTTATGTTTCTCGACAAGCACCGTCGGAATTTCAACGAGGTGTAGTACTCGAGTGAGCCGTTTGTCTTTTATACGTTAAAGCGTATAAAATTCGATCATGTCGAACCCTAAACGACTTAGCTGAGTCGGACAGATCTTTTTTTATAATTATAAATAGATGACCAGTGATCAATTTTGAATTCGCTCAGTCGAAGCAACGTTGTTTCTACGTTGACTACAGTGGCAGTCGCAGTGACAGTCCATTTTCCCATCATGTCGTTCCCAAGCTGTTGGCCTGCTGCCCAAACCCCCAACCAGTGCATCCCTCAAGTACACGTAAATACGCCAGCTTCTTCTAGGAATGCATTCATTTAGACAAACGCACTACCGTGCCAATACATCAGAGATTGTACGCGCCATCGCTACTCACCTTAACAACATCATGGTCGTGGCTATCAATAAACACATGGGCATTGGCTTCGCAAACTTGGTACCCGATCTACAGTGTCGCATCATGCAACTGCTACACGTTAGAGAGTGGACTGAACTTTCGTGCACAAGCCGCTCTGTGCATGCTGTTTCTCAGTTCAGCTGCGTGGAGGTAGCTGTACTTGCAAATACCGTCCAGGCACTTCACTTGAAAGAAAGGTATATATCCTATATATTTATTTATATATATAGTGTGTGTGTGTGTGTGTGTGTTTATGTCTATAGGTCTATTTGTTTGTATATTTATGTAAATGTATATTTATGTATATATCGTTAAGTATATATATATATAAATATCATTCTGCAACGACTAATATTACGAGATAGTAATGGTAGGAATTGCCACCCGTACGCGGGTCTGTGGGATCATATTGATTTGTCCTTTTCACGTCTGAGTTGTGCAATTGTGGCGGGTACTTTAGGTTTTTATTCATTTTACCTGCGCGTGCATGGAGCATGAATCAATTCCTGTACGTGCTACCCGCATTTCGCTGGTTTGGAGTTAGTTTTATGGCAAGGCCTGTCCAAGCACACCATCTTCTCGTATAAGTATTGCTGTTTGCGATATTTCGGACATTCCATGCATGTGCAACTACGAATGCTTGTACAAGAACATGCCTATTGGTGTGCATTGTTTCCGCTTGCCAGTAAGGATGGTTTGGATGTGTTATTTGTCTCATGATCGTCTAGTACGTATCTTGCCGAATCGATGTATAAATCAATCCGATACTGAGCACAATTTATTTACAAGAGCTGGAAGTCGATCATAGGTACCGCTGGCAGATGTGTTTGTGTTTCGTGTAATTATTCGATATTGTTTGCGTACATGAAAATCAACAATGCAATTACCTTAAATGGAGATTGTCCTTTTACTTGTACCATCGCTGTGATGTTCCTAATTGTTTGACTATTTGGTACTTTGTGTTTTCAGATTCAGGATTTCTGAGATCTCGCCGTGCCGATCCGACCAACTGCGAGAGTCACACTTGTTTGTGCGCGCATTCCGTAGTCTGTACACACGTGGTGGGTGTGATCTGGTCTGTGCCTTCATCAGAAGGTTCGGTACCTCACGGGTGCTGCACCCGGCACTGGTCACTGCATCGGGTAAGTCATATGATACCACCCACAAGAAGTATTCAATGCGTGCTATGATATAAATCAAAGTATTTCATGTACCTCAAATAGTAGACTGGACTCTGCTGATTTCTCCCAATATGCTTGACATATAGGACTCGGCTATGCGGATGTAGTGGATCGCTTACACAACTACATCACAACGAGCGCCCTTAAATTCAACCCGCTTTTATTGCGGGACGCGCTTTGTATAAGTGCCTGGTACGGACACATCGACGTGATGAAGCTCTTGCTACAGCTCCGTTACGATTGCTTTCCTGCTTCAGTGTTCGGATATGACGAGAGCGTTGAGTTCGCTTGTGTGCGCGGCTATACAGAGGTATGATCAGTTTCTATATAATGCAATTGAAGCCATAAGTGAAAGAATTATATGACTATGTATGCTAGTGTTTTGTGGTTGGTGTCAACATACGTCAATGTTGTTTGGTAAATATACGTGCGTACACGCGCGTCTATTTTTAATAACGAGCTGTATGTGAATATATGCCCTACAGCACCTTTGAAATGCGTTATATATTTGTATCTTATGCCCATAGACGAATTTTGTACGTGAATTTATGGCCTGAGGTGCTACAACTGTGGACGTGTGATATATTAACTATTGTAGAGAAGTACCTTTGCAATTACGAACCGAATGGCGGAATTTAAACTATTGCGAACATTACTTGCTAGTTCATTGTTGTGTAGTGTTTTCTAGATGGCCCCGGCCTTCATCGAATAACACACTACAATGTGTTCTAGTGTTCCTTGACCGAAACGAAGTGTTTACGCTTTCTCCAATGCTCCTGTCTTACCGATTTATGATTCTTGTATCCCAAAAGGTGTTGCAGCTACTATTGAAAGACGGGCGCTGCAACCCGGGCGGACACGGGAATTATGCCATTGGTCTAGCCACTGCCAAGGGTCACACCGATATCGTACGGCTATTGCTGGGGCATCCGAGAGTGGAGATCCCTTGCGGTGAGCACTGGGCCATTCGCAGGGCACGTGCTGCTGGCCATTCAGAAATTCTGCAATTGTTGGAGGGGGCTCGATGACATGTCGGTGTATATTATCATCAATTTATTATGTCGAAATGCAATGTAGAATTGTACATGCATGTATATTTAGATACAATTATTAGTATTTGACAACCGATAGGCAGATATTTACGTAGATGATTGGAGTACAAGACGGGCTTCCCAGCGACAAAGTATGCGCGTGTGGTATTGTTTTAGACGAGAGTCGGGATGCCATAGCTGCGTTAAGCTATTGAAGCTGTCGGCTATCCGATTGGGCTGAACAGAGAAGGTACCTTGAGACAATTCGAGTATATCATCGCTATCATTAGGTTAAGTGAACATGCAATATAGAGCTGTATATGCATGTTTGCTCAGATATTGAGTCTGGTGTTTGACATAACAAACGTCAAATGCATATGCAGACTCTGGAGAACAAGCCGCGCACTTCTCAGCGAAGAAGCAGACGCAAAAAGTACGGCCTCGATTGCTCCTTCCATGCGTCATAGTACGCACAGTCGGTGGCCTACAAAATTACGGGACAGGTTAGTTAATTCAGCTCAGGTTCCTATAAATTAGTTCATAGAGATGGGCAATTCAAAGATCCATATACAATAAACTCCATCCAGGTGACGAACCGATGGTTATATATGCGCGAGCATAGCACATGAAATAAGGAGTGAGAGATGAGGTCATGAGCCTGTGAGTTGCACTTCATTTTTATCTTCGAAATAGCCAAATTATTTTATCATTAAATACTCTCAATTTTATCAATTTTTTTATCCACCAAAGGAAATTATCAGACCGATTTTACACTATTTACTCTTTTATCGATGTATAATTGTATATCATGAGACCGCTATATAGTCCGCTAGATTTCTCGGCCCTGAGCCCTGAGTCCCTACATACTACTACTAGAGAGCCCCAGACAGGCCCTCGGGTTTCGACTCCTCGAGTCTCGACTTCTCGATCTCGAAGCTCTCATCCTCGACCTCGAGTCTCCAGGGAGATCTCCATTCTCCACTCTCCTCACTCGGCCTCTCGGCCCCGTCTCGGGACAAACAAATATTAAACAATTCAGTGAGTTCACCTTCATAGTTCACTCTTGTGTTGTTGAAGGAAGTTCAAAAACTTCATTTATGTACAGTGAATAGTTCAAGACTTCACATGAGCTCAAGTTCATAGAATCCCTTCCCAGAGAGTACAAGACTGAATCATTATTATTTACACATCCCTACTGACTTGCAATTTAAAAACCTCCGACATTGTTCCTGTTGCATGTACTACGAAAATACTGGCAAATTAGAATCGCCACTTTCTTCGCTCTTTCGTTTCGCATAAATTGATGTCTGAATATGTCACGATAGCTAAGAAGGTTGTGAGTATTCTGTTAATTCTGTTTTTATTTGAATCATTTCAGCTAAATTCTAAGATAACATTTGTCATAGGGTGTAATATACAA
>NW_014040067.1:52155-55675 GCF_001186125.1 Sphaeroforma arctica JP610
TAATATATATATTATATATATGTGTGTGTGTGTGTGTATGTTGTTGTGTATATGTATATATATATATATATATATATATATATATACAAATGTAGGTAGTATTTTTTATATACATATGAGATTTTATGTACTATGCTTGGTATGCCTTCTCTTTAGAAGAGAGGGCTATACATCGTCTTTATTCTCACTATTGACCTATACATTTCTTACATTGTGATTGGTTCGATAACTTCAGTTTGAATGCCAATTTGATGTTCAGCCGACATCCGAAGCGATGTATTGGGTCATTTGCTTACATCTCTGCATCAAACTCGATTTCGCCATCGTCTTCTTCACCCCATTCTTCGCCCTCGCCCTCGCTACCACTGCCACTATATCCGATGATGGCTACGACTTCAGACGGCACACATGTACCAATATCAACAGTAATAAAATGTAGTGCACTGAAACATCTTGCCGTATCCATGCTTTCACACTCGATTCGATTAATTTCGGAAATAGCAGTGGGGACTGATTTACATGCTTCCCTTCCCAGGCACACATTCCATCGTAAGTAATTGAGCATGTCCTCGAATCATTGAATGCGCCGCAGGCGCTTAAAACCTTCGCAATACCTTCAAGATCAATTGCCGTATATAAAGCAATTTACAGGCTTGCCATATCATCCGCACCTCGACACATAGCTTCCTCGAAAAAAGCATCGGGGATCAGTCTTGCATATCACCTCGTTTTTTGGGTAGCAAGCAGCGTCGTTCAGGCGAGCAGTGGCCACGGGGTCGCCTACGCAGATAAATTGCTTCATGTCAAAGTTACATGCGAACTCGGATAGACACAATTCGGATTCGTTTATAGAGGCACAGTAGGGAGCGACATCAACGAAGTTGGGGACAGCGGGCTGAGCTACAACTACACCGGAGAATATGACAGTGGTCGCGATTAAGAATATCATATATAAAAAATTGGTGTGTATCAGTATTGTGTATTATATACTTGTTTTGATTCCATGATATTTCGGTAAGTGACTATATATATGCAAGCTACAAACAAATTTTTTTTAAATAAGTTCCTGAATCCAAGCTATTTATAGTCACCTAAAACTGCCAACTGGTATCACTACGTTGACTCGAGTCTCGTCACTCTCGACAAGAGTCGAGATTCAAGAGTCGAGAGAGTTGATATTATTTATGTTATTAGAGCATAAACGTTTTCATTTTTCAACTTTCCACAGAATCCACAGTGAAATAATGTCTAATTTGTATTTATTTATTTAAAAAGTGTACTTTTAAAAAGTAAAAACACTGATGAGGTCACGGCGTCACGCCATTTTATTATATTTTTTTCTAATATTAATATATTACATTCATAAGTATTCTTTAATTCTATGTACATGAATATTTGATATTTTAGGCTTTGCTCTTTTCTGATAGAGAGAGCCTCTACTGAATCTAGAGTAGACTTTAGAGAGGCCCTCAGGCCTCAGCTGTATGTACTATGAGTATGAATGTAGTCATCAGTATTTTTTGAAAAATAAACAACAAAACAAAAATCAGGATGGAGCTGACGAGCTGAGGCTGAAAGCCTCTGACTGAAAGTTTTAGGCTTTCAGTAATCCTCAATTGGCCTCAAAGCTGTTTTTTTTTTAATGTTCATCAATTATCACCGCTGCAGTTACGCAGCACATATCTACTCCGAGCTATAAATATCAACATGTACATAGTTGCTCCGTATCTGTGACTGTAACATTACAAGATGCTATATCTTTAACACTTACTTGACACACACACAAGAGAGAGAAGAAGACGACACAAAACGTTCAAACTCACGCGGCCTCGTGGAGCGCCGAAGTCACGCCCCACAGTTCACAACTTCACGCCCACAGTCACAACTCACGGAGCCATAGGTTACACTCGCCTCCGGAGGCTCGTGAATCCTCAGGATTATTCGTGCAGAAATTCTGATATTTATAACGTCGACAAAATTTTAGAATAGTTTATTTCTCATTCAATTCATGTGGGCGCCTGGGTTCAAATTGATGCACCGTTCAAAGAGACAATTTTCGTATCCGTGAAAATGATCTATTGGATAGTATCAAATACCAGCGGTCCGTAGGCTTCAATGGCCCGCCAACCTAAAGTATCTGTATAACAAGCAGGCTCTGGTTTGACACTTCAGGGGCTCTGCAACTCAGATACTACGATGGTGTTGGGACTCAGTAATCCATATCCTTATCATTGAGTGTGTTGTGACCCACATAAACGGGCATAGACCTAACATGGCATATTGTTCCGAAAAAGAAGCACCGGGCGTTCAAACGCATGGTTGTATTATTCGTTGAAGAATAGGATACAGGTGAGGAGCATGTTATCCGCTACAATCACTCTGATTTGTCTTTTTGTTTCTTGTTTAGCGAGTGAGTGCTGCTGATTATGGGTATGTGATCAGCAAGTGAAGTCTCATCAAGGTTTGCTACAGTGCCATGCTGCATTTTGATGAAACTTTCACGTGTTTCGCGCATAAGATTCCGTTCCTCGCCGACCTGTCTAGCGAACAGCTGCTTTCGCTGCTTGGGCTTGCAACGGTCCCCATGCCTGCACAGAACGCGAATACTGTCAGGTCAATTAATCGCACAGACGGTGAAACGACTGGTGTCAGAATGGTGTATCTTGGACGTAAGAGGCGGGAACTGAGTGTGGTGTCCATCAGATACTATATCGATCACTTCGCATGAGACCATTCCTTTTGTCGATTAACAATATGATCTCCAGTTGGTGCGTGTCAGTGCACGAACATAGCTACATTAGGAAGGCGTCGGTGTTTTGATTTCATTTGCGGAATCCAGTTTCAAAGGTTTGTTTCCACCAGTGGGCGCAAAAGCATGCCTCCGAATGAAAATGTTGCTGTCAAAAACAACTTGTGCATAACTATAACTCATTACAAGCAGGAGCTTTGTTTGTATGGTCGAAACATGATCACGTGCAAATGATTGTCCTGCAAATTATCAATGCTTGAGAGAACGCGGAACGGCTATATACGAGCGTGCTTGTTAAAGTTCTGTGTAAACGTTGACATAGCCAACATAAACGGAAGGTGTTTAATTTTCTAGATAACGCTCGCTGAGTTTATCCGATTTTTTGTTGTTAAATTAAGTACCTTCTATATTTGATAGTCTTATTGGGGGTGAAAACAAAGAAGTTCATATATATATATACATGCTACTGTAACAGCTAAGTGAGATTATTAAGTAGCCTATAAGTGCGGGCTGATGTGGAAAAGTGATCGTTTAAAATACGCGATATTGATACTTGTATGTGGAGAAAAAATAGTTTTATAAGCGTCAGTGAAATACCATACAAAAAAAAAACTCATATCTAAATAATCACGTGTGTATGTATTCGTATAATATACTTATAATCTATGAGCATCTTACTCAATGTTAGTGTACTGTGCGTATTGAGTATGCAAAACACTTCATGTAGGAGTAGACACTGTCTGGCATTACGTACATGCTAAGTATGTATTT
>NW_014040067.1:57169-62743 GCF_001186125.1 Sphaeroforma arctica JP610
GTGTGTGTGTGTGTGTGTGTGTGTGTGTGTGTGTGTGTGTGTGTGTGTGTGTGTGTGTGTGTGTGTGTGTGTGTGTGTGTGTGTGTGTGTGTGTGTGTGTGTGTGTATGTGTGAATAAGTGCAAAGGTGCAGATCGAATTATGTGTGTGTATGTAAAGATGTAGACTGTGGGTAATTTTGTGAGTGTGTGCAATATGTAAATAAAAATCGAGGCCTCTGTACTTCCAAATCGCAGCCTCTCCATAATCTTGGTTACGCGTCCGTAGTAATTATGTAAACATGTGTGTCTGTGTATGTACATGTGCGTCTATGTATTCGTATCAATAGTCACGTGCTTGCGTATATATGTGTATATACATCGAGGATGCAAGTAGAGACCTACCGGGTTTAGTAGATGACTCTTCTTACAACTATATAGGCGCTGATACCTAGTTTGGTGATTTGGCTGTACCGCTGTCAATTTTATAGTGCATCGTGAGTTTAGTGGTGAAATACAGGTGCCTCATAGTTTGCGTGAACTTGCATCAATTGATGTCTGCCAAATGAGTCTTATGGATATATAGCTATTACTCTCGTAGCTTAGTCTGTATTGGAAGTTGTACTTCGGAGTTAGTAGCCGACGCCAAATACAAATATGGTGTGGGTGGGGTTTAGCGTAGAATATACATTAAATATCAAGTTGTCAATTTCGGTGTGATTATATGTACATATTTACACTTGTTTGCGCCGCAAACCCTGACTTTTGAAACCAATATACAAGCATTCTATTATAAACCTGACGTTCACTTTACCCATGTCATTTTTTATGCCGCCGCCAAGATCAGTATTCATGACGCTCCGCATGAGTGCTAAACACCATAAAACATCCGCACGATACTATTGTTGACAGTTGTAGTTAATATGTACCAGTTTATATTAATCATAAAGATAGCTATGCATTTCATCTTTTCTGTCCTAGCCCACCCAAGTTTTGTGTGCGTGTGGCTTGCTATTAACCTCATACGCCTGTAGTATATCATCCAAATGTCAAGCTCTGTGGTGTATGAAAATTGCCGTGTGGAGTTCCTGATATCTCGTGCGGTCGTGCGCAAATGAACTGACACCTGTGCGAACCACACACGGGCGTGTAGTTGTGACTGTTTTGTGTGTATATGTGAGTATTGTATGAGAGATGTGGTCGTGAACACATGTTGATAGAGACCATGGACGTCTTGTCTGCAAACTGAGACGTCACGCTTCATTTTCTATAACTCAACGCCTATGTAAAAGGACAAATTGATAAAAGTAAATGCACCTTCAGCACTCGTATCCAGGGCAAATGTGCATGAGGTTAATGCCGTATGCACGGGTGTCCTCGCGAGCGCCAGCATGTTCTCCCTTATAGCTGATCATATTATTTGTCGCCTCGAAAATTGCTTCTCCGAACGGTATACATCATAAGTGGTGTGGAGTGCTTTTTTTAGTATACACCTCCGCTTAATGTTCGTGTGTGACACTCCTGCTGTCGGTGGGTATCTCTTATAACTATTTTAACCATTGTTTTACCCCATCGCCTCTCCCAGCCGGAACCTCTATATGCGGAGTGACCGCTATCAGTGCTGTGAGTCCGGCAATCAAGGCCAGCCCGCAGGAAACTTCTGTAGCTGTCGCCAATGTAGTGGCGTTCGGTACCCTGGGCATGCTTACCTACCCTTACCTCGCGCACGCAATATTTAGCTCAAGTCAGAGCATCGGAGTGTTCCTTGGCTTAGCAGTGCACGACACATCTCAGGTACTAGGCAGTGCTCTAACGTACAGTACCTTGTACGGTGCGGAGGATGTGCTGAAAATCGCTGCGGTGACTAAGCTCACGCGCAACGTGTGCCTGGCGGGTGTTGTGCCCTACATGAGTTATAAGCATGCGGAGAAGGCGATCGCTGGCGACATTGGTACGGTTGCAGTAAAACCGACTGCCATAGAATTGGTGTACAAGTACACGCCCGGGTTTGTGGCAGGATTCATCGCCATGGCTTGCATGCGGTCCACTGGCGACTATAGCCTGGATACGTATGGTGCTGCTTTTGGGTGTCTCTCCCCCGATCAGTGGAAGCAAACTACCACAATGATAGGTAGTACACTATCGCAGCCATTGCTCACCACGGCAATGGCTGGCGTGGGCCTGACTACTAGTTTGTCCGCCTTGAAGGGGGTAGGGTATAAACCATTCGCAGTGGGCTTCACGGGTGCCACAACGGTGGGACTTGTGGGTTTGACCAGTGCGCTAGTACTCGGCGTGATCTAAGCGGTGCAATTTACACAACTGGTAGGCTGCACTCGCTTATAAACCTAACTATCAGCTCTGCCGCTGATCTTGCCCGTGTCCATGATTAAGTCCGTGTATAGAATATTATGTGCTTATTCGGCAGCAAACATCGTAAAATACACTAAGAACTGGATCCAGCGCAATTATGGTGCTCTGGTACTTGGCTTGAATCAATTAGAGCTCATAAGCCATTTATGGGGCTGCATCAACGGTATTGTACGGAGGTTCTGAATTTAGTTGACATATTTATTGTTCACCAATAGAGTTTTCCGTATAATATAAAGTGTTATAGTTTTCATATTTAGCGAATATCGGGGCGGTATTTGACATGCGAAATAATGTTTATATGTAGTGGATAAGCCCTGTCGTATCGTATGCAAAGGTGTTGTCAAATGGCATAGGTCCTTCAGCTGTATCTAGGTGGCGCTCGTCACATACTTAAGAGTTATGCACGTGCATACTGAATTTTCCTGACATTATTTTTGTTCTAATCCATATTTGAAACGCTTAGTACGATTCGGTACCGAACATCTTGGCATAGTTTGACGTGGATGAATACACAATGTTGGAATAAAACAATAGTTCGCAGCGGGAAATAGTTGGTGATCATACGGCAACTAAGTGACTATAATCCCGACAATGTATGAGCGTTCTATTATTTACTGTTCACGTCTATTGAAAAGGCCGTCTAATGTATTACGATTTGGCTTGATATTTACATGGAGAAAATTTGATTCCCAGAGTGCACCAAAAACAAAACAAAACTAAACAAGAATATGTATATCAATACATAAGAGTATAACGAAAAATATAGTTGAAGTGGATTAGTTCAATGGCAGAACATTGCTTTGTGGAATCGTGTCAACGAATCAGCAAAAATGGGAGTTCGATTCTCCCATCTACGAATTTTTTTCTATCTCAGCCTCGTGAATATAATTGTCATAATATACTATATTCGTGTACAAATACATCCCCAATATTGGTGAGACTACATGTTCTAAGGGGAGATGGGAGATACCCGTCGATTTTTAGTGAATGGCTAGTCAGTGTAGCGCTTGGGACACACAGACCCAGCTCAACCTAAAGGAATATGCTGACAACACTGGAATGTGAAAGCAGAAATTTCCTTTTCCTTTGGTGCACACGTCACATGACTTTTCGGTGCGATTCTCGCCGGGTGCAATAGGTATACGTACTTAATATCTGTGTTATTCTCGATCGTCAGAAGAGCCGCTCGAGTATGAGACGTAAAACGCAAGCCCAGTCTCAGGGAAACTATTTACCACGCTGAGATGTTAAAGGGTCTTTTTCTTGGTGCACACGCCACGCAGCTTTCCTTTGTGATGTCCACAAGGGTGATAACTAAGATCGCCTAAATCGTCAGAATAGCTGCCCGTGTACGAGATAAATACACCGAACCCATCATTAAAAAAAATGGCAGGGCGTACTGTGGCATCGTGGTATATACTTTTTCTTCTTGTTTTTGGGAGGTACGTAATGTTCAATTGTCTCTTGTGTTATCTACTGAATAGCGGTTGAGAAGAGCACTTATAAACTAGTCAGCTACGGCCTGTTTGTAAATGAAAAGTGTCATTCGCGCTTGTTAAACTGCATATATCGAGCTCGGCCTGAGGGAACTGGCAGATCATATTGAGGTGTGAATCATACCTGGGGTTTTTTTCCATTGAGGTGTGAAAGCATCCTTTTTTTTTCGCGATGCTCACTAAAAGCCTGTTAGTGCGCCCACATGAAAACTTCGTTTTGTCTTAATAATGTAAATACAACTCGCGCTCATTTTTTATACATGTAGCTTAATTGTAAGGAATTGGCTGCTTTTACTGAGGTGCGAAAATCTATACTTTAGGGTAGGCTAGGGTTGCACATACCAGCGTGATGTTTGCATGGGCGACAGGTTTGCGCGCTTGATTAATCCTTTCGTCTTGATCGTCATAATTGTCGCGCTTGCTGACTATTTCACGGATGTCAATATGAGGCAATATAGAATGTGCTGGGGTGCGACATGCAATATTTTGTCGTAATTCTCAACGAATGATATCATTTGATTGCGCTGACTGACTGTGTTCGGTTTTGTGAATGTCAAAAGTACTGCCACCGTGTACTACATACGTACACCGATGGCAGATTGTACTGGGATGTCAAATGCTACTCTATTTTTGTTCCGCACAACCTTCCGATGCGTACGATGACGGTAAATTTTCCTACTTGATATATTCGTACGTAAGATGAAATACCTTTCTGAGGAAATATACAGAGTAATCTGATGTGTAATGCATGCCTTTTTCTATTACATTTTTTAGTGGTGGCACACACCGTCCTGTCGTAATACTCGCCGCAGGCTAGTGGTTGGGTACACTAAACGACTGCGTTTGTTTTGATTATCGAAAGTATCTCGTGTATAATATGAAGCTCGTCAGGTGGATATT
The DNA here is from genome assembly GCF_001186125.1 of Sphaeroforma arctica JP610. Lineage (NCBI taxonomy): Eukaryota > Ichthyosporea > Ichthyophonida > Sphaeroforma > Sphaeroforma arctica. Next base: position 61,916 of record NW_014040067.1, read on the forward strand.
GGCCGAGTATACTGGGGTGTGAATAAGTTATATACAGCGCTTTAGAAGAGTCATATCACATTATCAGTCCTTAGCTCGCTTCAGTGCCTCTATTTCTCCTAGCAATTGTGTACTTGTCGACATGACGAATCGCCCTTACCACAGCATGTACTGAGTTTAAATGCTGGTTACGGTACTCAGTGGGTCGAGTGACGTTGCGATCGGCTGACTATTCATCGTGACCTCTTCATTGTGCTCTCCATTATTGAGTCGCGGACGCCGCTCGATTCAGTATGCAAAGTTGGCTAATCATGCTGACTGTTTAGTACTATGCGTATAGAAATATATATATGTAAGTCGCTGCTAAAGAATGAACTGATTTTAGCTTCAATCTTCGATAGTCTAAGAGATAAAGGGGAGATAGACTGAGATATTTGTCTTTATCACTCCACTCCTATCAATATTACTCCGGTCTATACTTATTTCAAATTTTAACAACTACGACTGATAAGATATCGGATTGTTACCACGCGTCACGATGTTGGCATGGTGGACTTGTTGGTGTTGGCTAGACATTTCTATATATGAATAAGTCGCTGTCAAAGAAAGCATTTTAGCTTCAATATTCGATAGTGTATAAGATAGAGGGAGGATAGACTGAGATATTTGTCGATATCATTCCACTCCTATTAATTATCACTTCGGTCTATATTTATTTCAGATTCTAACAACTACGATCGATATGATATCGATTTGTGACCACGCATCAGGATGTTGACATGATGGACTTGTTGGTGTTGGCTATTCATAATAAAATGTTAACCATGTTGCTTGAAGAGCCGAGGTGGA
>NW_014040067.1:62763-68202 GCF_001186125.1 Sphaeroforma arctica JP610
GATTATTCGTATAAAAGTATATATGAATAAGTCGCTGTCAAAGAAAGAACTAAGCTTAGCCTCAATCTTCGATAGTCTAAGAGACAAAGGGAAGATAGACTGCGATATTTGTCGATATCATTCCACTCCGATTAATCATCACTTCGGTCTATATTTATTTCAGATTTTAACAACTACGATTGATATTATATCGATTTGTTACCACGAATCAGGTTGTTGGCATGGTGGACTTGTTGATGTTGGTTAGACATAATAAAATTTTAACCATGTTGCTTGAAGAGCCGAGGTGGGATGCCATGCTGCTGACTGCAGGTCGTTTGGCAGGGCAGTATATCAAGTTACCCTGGTTGGTCATGAGCGTGTTACAGAAATTGCAAAACGTATGGCACATGGGCTTTTTTATCACACACCTCTTCAAGCTTTTGGCGTATCATGATACGGGAGGGGCGATGCCGCGCACTGTGGATGTGTTTGACCTGGCTCATGAGGCTTTATATTTAAGATGAGAAGCAGGTTCCTGACAGGTTGATGATGAAACTGAAAGCGTTTAAGAAGCATTTGGCTACGGCAGGGATTGCCATACGTCAGCGGCAGTTGCTATCTGAACCGAGTAGCAATAGAAACGATGAGGAACCATCTTACTGTAGCCTCTCGACTAACTACTCGGGCGTAAATGATTGCCAACCACGTGCTGAGATATACACAGTGAACCGCACACCATATGTTTTTCGGGCTTGATGCAGTTGGAACCGCTGTTTGGGAAAGCGGTGACAGATACCATGACGTCCATCCACGACACGATTGACTTGTTCCTTGCTCAATTATTTGCTCAGGGTAAAGTGCTGGGGGACAATGTGCGTCAGGTCTATCGATTAAAAGGCCTCATTGAGGTCTTGGTGACTCTACGCAATTCAAACGTAGATATGGCTTCTCCAGAGGTACAGATGTCAGAGGCATTTGCTGATCTGGTGGGAGATCGGTATAAAACGAAGGGTACGCCTGCGGCTATTTTCGGCTTGCTTATCCAGCTAACAGGCTAGCAAAAGTCTTATCGGGTTCAAAAGTAGAATCGCAAAAAAAAAACCCGCACGTCAGACACAGGCCGCACAGCCTTCGAACAAAGAATATCCGAAAGGGAATGCACATAAGCATGCACGTGAGGCATCAGAGAAGCCTAGTGTGGTTTTATCGGTGGATGATGGGAATGTAGAAGCTCGGGCGGCATACCACAAGTTGGTACGATGCAATAACTGTGATCCGTGCGGTCACTTAGACGTGATTGCCTGATAACTCGCTGGCTCGATGGGCACGCAAGGCAAGGCGCAGGCGGGCAGTATCATTCGAGAAGCTATAGGGACTGAAGACACTGAGGTATATGCCCGAGCTTGGTCACTAAGTTCTTTGCGGCGCAGCAGGGTCTAAAGACAGCTCGGTGTTCAGGGTTACTGTATAAAGGAGCTGCCGAGATGGGGTACGTACGCTCATCTGGCGTGGTAAAATCACAGGTGACTATTGACACCTCGTATGGATATATTATCAATCTACCTATGAATATACTAGGGGTGGACTCGCTACCGTTTGATACGGATGTGCTGATCGGGTTATAATTCATGCAAAAGAACCACTTGGCGCTCATGTGGACTACATATAATTTCCTGGTGGTGGTTCCGCAGACTGAAGTGATTGACTTTCTGATGGCGGACACGGATAAATCGGGTGAGAGCGCGACGATGGGATGTCCATCCAATACGGCGCACAATTTTGGAAGCTAGTCCGTAGGGCTTACGGTTGAACACATTACGGACCGGCTTGGGTTGAAGGCAGTTTTTGCGGAACAAGTCCATGGAGCAGGAGCACCGTAAATATGTGGCAAGATGCAGCGATGAGTGGAATATACTACTAACGCGACAGAGTTGGCTGATGCTGATGAGTTTGTGTTGCCAAGGTTGCATGACATATCAACGGAGGTAGACATGTCTTTTGTGGTGACTACTGTTTATCCGGCAAAGGAGGTGAACCAAGGGCGGTTCTGAACTTTGACTAGTTCCAGCTGCGTAAGCTGCATATGAAACGTGGTTTGCCGAAGGAAGAACTAAACGATCTTATTACTGCAATTTGGTCAGTCGCATACAATGCAGCAACCCCCACGTTTATGGTATAAAATGACATCCACTTCAAGAGCAGTGTAGAATTTCGTCTGTAGGATGGGGCCCAGCTGTCGTATAGTGTGTACCCCAACAACGATCCGACGTTCATGTCGGTGTTGGATACGAAGGTGAGCGATTGGGATCACTGGCGGTGTCACGAGAGAGATATCGGCGGCCGAGACCAAAGGATATTGTGCCATGCCGCACATAGTCTTAAAGAAACCGGGCGTGAAGGTGGGCGATTAGGATCATGGCGATGTCACGAGAGAGATATCGGAGACCAAGACCAAAGGATAGTGTGCCATGCCGCACATGTCTTAAGGAACCCGTGCGTGGTTTCCGTGTCTGTTAATGATTGGCGCTGCTGTATCAACTATAAAAAAGTTGTTGTTACGCTCGAATGTGAGGGGTACTTGGTATCGACTGAGCAGTACTTCTTGTCAGATGTGCGCGGCAAGAAGTACCATACAATGGTTGATGTGGGGCAGAGTTTTTGCCATCTGTCAGCAAAATGTAGCTGATGGGGTCTCAGCACATGTTATTGACATAAAAATCTGCATCGTGGAGTATACAGGCGAGGATAGAGCACTGGTTTTAAAGCGTGGATGGCCTTAAGACTCATATTGACGGTATGAGTGTGGGCCACAACAGTGATAGGGACAACTAGAATAGCATCGTGCGTGAAGCACAATGCTAAGTTGAATTTCAAGAAGTGTTGCTTTGGCTTCTCCGACCGACTGGTGCTTGAGCTGTGGCGTGTCGTAGACGAACTGGGTCGTACATTAGTAAGGATTGTATAGAGTCCATCCTGTGTATACCACCACCAGATAAGAATCTCATTGCCTTTTGGTATCATACGACTGGGTACTGTACCGAGTCAGTATATCCCGAGCTACTTCCAGGTCATGCCCCCTATTTCGAACTAAATATGTATTTTTTTTCTTTGGTGTCGTGCTCAGCAGGAAACATACGACCGGATTCGGGGTGAGGTGGCTACGAGAGGGTATTGGTCGAACCGGGCTTGAGGACAAGCTGTAGCTATACTGTGACCCCCATGACTCGATAGGAGTAAGTGAAGGGTTGTATACTAAGCTGGATAGCAAGCTGTGCTCCTCGGGCTTCTGATCGACTAAGTTCTGGCAGCGTAGTTTGGGATATCACATCACGGATAATGAAATCATGTAAGAGGTGGAGGCACCCACTGTCGGTATTTTCCGATCACGAGCCCCTGGTCAGGAACATGTTGACGCAAGTCCCCACGTCTTACGAATCAACGGCCAAGGGGTCGGCGTATGGCAAGGTACGCACAGGTGCTGCGTGATTTTGACATTATCTTGAAGCATGTACCGGAAGAGCTGACCCCGGTGGCAAACGTACAGTCTAGGCTACATTGATCCGATCATACAAGCGCGGCGTTTACCTGACGAGGACAGAGTATAATGGACTGCGTTGCTGGTTATTAAGCATGAAACGTAGTCATGAGCGGTTAACAGGATGCTATTCGACAAGATATAGGAGATTTTGAGTCATTTGACGCCGAGGGATTTGATCATCCTATGAACTATCGAATGAAGCACGCTAGCTGGGGGTGTGTGAGAACGTGGTTGGGTTCTCGCTGGTACTTTAATCCGAAGTGGTCGGACATGGGCAAGGTGTTGTCCAGGAATAAAAAGGATAGGGCGACGGTGACAATGGTCTGGCCATATGTCCCTGAAGCGCGGTGATTTAAGGAGATAGTGCCTTTGTCATCGGCGGTTCCTAACGCGTAAGGGTATCTTTTTTAAGCAGGGGAACGAACCGACGTATGCTCCAGGGTTCATCACACACCTAAACTACGATAACGATATGATGGTGTGTACAATACCACGAGTAACTCGTTGACAGGCTTCTCGCCGTTATTTCATATAAGGAAAGCGATTCTAATGGTAAAAAAACGTCTTGGATTACAAGACAGGGTACTGTTTCTGCTGGAGACTGGACATGCTACGTAGGCCTTGATGCGTGATGCAGTGGCAGCAGCTAGTGTCCGATGTGTTCAGTTGGAGCACCAGGCGCGAGCTAGTATCGAGTGTGAGGATGTGCCGTTGCTGGCGGTCGGTTCGAGGCTCTGGTACCGTTTGCGCAGTATGTCACACGATTTATATTCACGTTGGGGTGGTCCTACGAGGGTAGTGTATATGCAAGCGCCTCTGACACATACGGTAGAGATACCGGATAACTTGTATCGCAGTTTCTTGCGCTCGCAATTGAAACCGCACATGGAGAGCTCACGTCGGAAGCGGAGAATCAGTGGACGCTGCCATACCGTCCGCATATGCCGTGCGAAGAAATGAAGTATCATTAGCCTTTGACAGAGCCGCCAAATGGTTATAGGCAAACCATTGGGTACTGTATGCGACGCACGGAGAAGGCATGCATATGGTATGGTGTTCTCAGCTCGGTTTGGGCCGCTGGGAGACGTGGTGTGATGAGTAACGTTGACGTTTCACGCACCACTTTTGTAAGGCACAGATGGAAAGAAGTTCCTGAACAAGGAGTATCAGAAGCTGTTAAAGGGGGTGTTGCAAGTGAAGAAGTGACGCGATGTGTTTCAGTGACTGTTGCTGAACGGTTTTGCATTTGCGCAATCTGCGTTTTACGGTGGACAACGCCTGCAAGCCTAGAGTGAGCCACAGATAGCGGCGAACAGACCCAAGTTGCCGACGTGTCGTTTAATAGACGCAGTGCTTGTGCTAGTAGTAAAATTCTCAGACCGTTGTGGTGAGAGATGATGAACTTCATCCTCTACGCAGGGGTGGAGACGTACGCATCTTTTGTGTATGTATATAGTTGTAGATAATATATGGGTCAGACAATGTCAAGCTATGATAGTAACACTGTAGTGCGTAATACTAGCGGGAGGTTGTGATAGATTGTGAGGCTGGCTCTAGAGTTTAGAACTGGGACCCAAGGTAGAACAGGCATAGAGTCACCCATTGACTGGGACCTGAGGAGGGTCAGGCGCAGGGTTACCCATCGACTGGAACACGCAGGGACTTTGATTGTGAGGGACTCAAGTTCTGGGCCCAGCCATGACTCAAACATAAATTGTGCGGTCATGGGCACGGGATTTGTGTCCGACTTATTACCTGTAAAAATGAGTCACTCAGATGAAACACAATTTGAATACTAATAGTGAGCGTGTTACGCGACAGCTGTTACACGTCACAACACTATCTAAACAATCTGCAAATAAAGCCGGTTTCTGTGAATCTAATTAGTGTCTAAGGATCATTCATGATATTTTCATATA
>NW_014040066.1:0-26219 GCF_001186125.1 Sphaeroforma arctica JP610
GTGTGTGTGTGTGTGTGTGTGTGTATATAATATATATATATATATATATATATATATATATATATATATATATATATATATCTCAAGAACCAAGCAAACGATAAGTTTGGTATCAATATCCTTCACCCTATACTTGAAACAACATGTGCAAGCCGCCGTGTGTTTTTGTGGTGTAAAATTATGTACGTTTTGTCTTTTTGAAACTTTATCTACAATATTTTGTGTCTGCTACTTATCCTTTCGATCTAAGGTACATAGTTGTGTACCAAGAATCCCGACCAGTTGCAAATGCTCGATATTCTATTCTTTGCATCGAGCACCAGAGCGCATTACAATTGAATCTGACCATCATGATGCTCTTATCAAATAGTCTTACCAAAACCTGGATCATGGATAGACATAGGCTGCTTATCTATAGGCGTGGTTTTCGTCACCGAGTCATTCATTTTACTTGCGATCGAGTCGGTATCCGCATCTACCACTGTCACCCCATCCTCTTGATCGAGGTCTCCAGTTTTCTCTCCCAATCCATCCTTCGAAGTCATTATATTTTGTTGTTAATTATGCATCCACAGCATACAGTTTAGGGATGTGAAAGCTTAAATATCTCTTTATTATGCTAGCAGCTTCTGCAAAAGTGATTATAGAATACCTTTACCATTACATGCCGTAGGCCTTAGGTCCCAGCAGGCGTACAAATAACAATCGTTCATTCCACTCTAAGTCTCCAGAGTCAAAAGTGCGATTCATGGGCGACTTCCAGTTTCCTCACGATTCCATTGGCTATAGATTTTATGCGATAGCTATAGCTGTATAGCATAGGCTTTCTTAGAATTAGGTTTATGCCGCTATGGTGCGGTCGGATATAAATAGACCCCATACACACGTATATAACGTGTGTACCACAACCCAATTTATTTAATTTTTCCATTCGTTCCAAAAATTCCCTTCTCTATTTTAATAATATGCCCGAACTTTCCGAGATGCACGACAGCACAACAACAGCCGCAAATGTATGGGACACTGAAGCCATTATCACAGAAATAGCCGCATTACGCGTACGAGAAGACGCAGCCGGCGCAGCCGCGCATGCCGCGGGTATAGCTGATGCGACTTTGATGGTGAGGAGTCTGAGGGGAATGGTGGCGGCCGACGCACAGACTGTACAACGCCTACCCGAGATTGAGGATCCGGACTTGACGGTCCGTACCGTATGCCTTGACGACGAAAATGTGGACACAACTCGGCTCCGCCTTCCGTGTGGCCATGTGTTTCATCCGGGGTGTGTGAAACAGTGGTTCACAGTCGCGAATTCGTGCCCGCTGTGTAAGGCGCGCTTGCCGGCGGCGGCGGTGCTGCTAACGCCAGTGGTGGATGAAAATAACTTACAGATTGATCTAATCCCGACTGGGATTGACAACTGGTACATGCTTTGAAAATAATATCATGAAAATTTAGCATTGGGATGAAATTATTTATTTCAAAAATGGCAAGTATGTATGATACAATGTATGAACATATGGTATGGCTCTCATAGTCGCTGTAGTGGTTCAGGAAAGATTGATGGGAAGAAGTGGTCAATAAATTCCCGTCTGAAGCTTAGGCCAAGTGAGTCGACAATGGAAGATATGTGCTGAGTCAATTCGGGCCGATGTTGACAAAACACTGTTACTATCGAATGTCCCATATATTCGCTTGCTGACCTACTAAGTAGAGTACCCACCTCTGTGGTACGGATCGGGTCCAACAAGGAGATCGCGGCAATGGCCCGGCGCCAATACTACTACCAACTGGTTATGGGTAAACCGCCAATCTCAAACCGAGGAACAACGTGGACACATGCACCACAGACACTTTCACCGGAGCACCACCCTTACCTGTCCTGAGCCCACCGCCACCCGCCATCATAGCCCCGCCCACCAACCAACTCACCATTGAACCACCATCCGCACAAAACGCAAATGCAAACATAGCCGCAATGAAAGCAACGCACAACACACACCTCCACTACAAACAGTACCACGCGTATACTCACACATAGCCAAACTTTTAAACAGCAACGACTGGAACAACTTGGTACGGATTGAACTCACCGCCCTGGCTATGACATCACCAACACTTATACTTGTCGACACCAAACCACCAGAAAATCAAATTTTTATCCCGAAATGGGTATTCACATAGAAGACGAACGAACATGGCATCGTTACCCGCCTCAAATCCCGCCTTACTGTCGCCGCCTGGGGAGCTACCCAAGGCATTGACTACGAACACAGCTACGCACCGGTAATAGGTAAAGACAAATTTTGCCTATGCATGGCGCTACTCGCACTTACGCCCATGATCGTGAACCAATTCGATACCCCCAACGCATATCTCAACAGTAGTTTTGAACCCCCCGTATACATGCGTGTTCCACCCGGATTTCACCTACTACAAGCACAACTTTCACAACCACAACAAGAATTCCTTTAGCGTTCCAAAGCCAATGACATATCAGTAGTATGCAAGGTTACAAAAGCACTCTATGGCCTCCCACAATCTGGAGAGTTATGGTATAAACAAATCACTCAATTATGTGGTGAGCTAGGATACACATGCGTATACCAAGACCGAGCACTATTTATCAAACATACACCGCAAAACCTCTGCCTGCTGTTTGTACACGTCGACGACAAGATACTAATGTGCCAATCACAACAAGACTCTGATGCTATCACTCAGGACAGTCACATGCAACAGTTATTGAACATGACAGTGTAAGTTTCGGTCTACCAAGGCAATATTAACGCCATATAGTAATTAAACGCGTAGATTAAGTCTAAGTATATTTAAATTCAATGTTAATAAACGAAATGAGTCTTGTAGTAAAGTCAGGTATGCCTCATGAAAACAGCAATACTCTGAGGGATTGTGAGACTGAGACATTGCCTATATTTAATCCTCTCAGTACTGTTTTCGCCGCAGGGATTTTATTTAGTGATTCGTTGTCGCTCTAATAGAAACTATGGTATGTTTCGTTGGGGCGAATCCGAGAGGCTCATAAAATCCTATCTTTAGAAGAAAAAGAAAAAAATTACTCTTGATGTCCATAGTTATACTGGGGCCTTTCAATGGCTTTGTCCAAATATCTGATATGTAAAATGGAAAAGGTATTTAATTATTAAAAACCGTTAAACCCCATTTAAGATTTTACGTACTTTTAAGAGTACGTTTTACGTATTATTAAGAGTACGTTTATATTACAAGATTCTAATGTGGAGGCCCGGCTTTTACAACAGTCAATCATCAATGCAGATCAGTCAGAACACGAAGTCATCAGCCCGTACTAAACATGTTCACAAGTACTAACACTTTGCACAGAGGAAAAATTGCAGATGGCAAGATACAACTTAGAAAAGTGCACACAGATGCTAAGCGACATGTTTACAAAACCCTTGGACCCGGGAAAGCTCAAGAAGGCACGCGATTGCATTATGACTAAGATGTCAGACATACACATCACGCCCTCCCCATAAGCTGATAAGCATAACACACTTCACCATGCGTACATAACACAACACTACCACAGATCTACATATAGGCAACACCATTATACATAGCCTTGTACATAGAAATATACCTTCAATCCACCAGCTGCAGCCCACATGCTCGCTTAGTCATAAATAAACTATTAACCCTAAAACCCTAAACCGAAACCCTAAACCCTGACCCATAACCCCTAAACCCTAAACTTTAAAAACCCTAAAATACTGAACACACACAACACATTCAGAACCCTAAAACCCTATTAAAAAACCTAAACCCTAAACCCTAAAATCCATGGACTTTATACAAAACTCGACATTCTAACAAATTGAAAAATTGATGACAACTCTTCACTAACCCTGACCCACGTCTCTCAAGACCCAATTTTCCAAAGTTTTTTTTCAAAATTCTCAGGTAAAACCCGGTCATCATCAAAAAACCGTTGCAAAATTGAGGGGAAGTATTGGACGGACACACAGTAAAAGAGTTTTTACACACTTTTACAGAAAGAAGCCAACGGGACACCGGCATAAAACTAAATGGATCATTATAAGATTATATCTTTACAGGATTTTTCCTTTCTTGACCAAGAAGGGTTTTTCCCCCAGTCAGCATAGTTAGAAGCTGGCTGGTTAACAACTATAAATACCCCAAGGAAACTCTGAATAAAGTACTTATCTCTATGGTCTAAATACTGGTACTTCAACATGAGGCACTTTTAGGGTCGATTATCGTTGTACAATTCAATACCTCAAAATACCTGACAATTATCCAATAGTCCCTATTGACATGTGTTGTCACTCACAAAGTTAGAAAACACTATTATGACAAGTAGCCGTATTGTTACTATACTATATATTTAATGTGACAGTGCACACTTGTAATTGGCATTTTCTGTTGCGATAAGCATGTCGAACAGGTCAAGGCACTTGAGTGGTGGTCGGGCGAAGAGACATAAATTAAGGGACAGACAAACGAACAAGCCTATTGCAGTTGTACAAGATAAAGAGTTTGAACCTGATGATATAGAGTTGATTAGTGATGAGTGTCAAACCCACGACATAGATCTGTTCAGGCTTCGCAGTCGCATCATTAAAAGAGAGTACCTTCTCTTCGACAATCTCTGCAGCGTAACATAGCTCTGTTGATACTCGGTGAAGCGTTTTCTTTCGCTTCTTCATAGTGTGGTGTTTGTGAACACTTTTGTGGTTTGACAATGTACAAATTTAAAAAGCAGTGTTTCATTTTTTTTGACCGCCGACTGTCGACAATCTAAATATTGGCCACCACATCGGCTGTCATGGTCGAATTTTTGGCCTCATCATCAAAATGGCCGAATTTATTATTATTACAGCAATGGCTTCCTTTACTCAATCCTAATCACACAGGATATTTTGTTCTTGAAAATTCCAATTTTTTGACATAGAAAAATATATATAAAAGTAAAGGACCAAGAATAGACCATATGACTATATTTAGCATATGGCTATATTTACTTTTCTTTTATTTAACCAAAAACAAAAACAAAAGAAAATGACATCTGTAGTAGACTGTACGCAAGGTTTACTATAAATATTGTAAAGGTGTTTAGATGTCTGCTACCTTGACTACTGCTAGAGTACAAAAGAGTCCTCAGAATGGGTCCTGTCCTCCTAATGACCAAGTTGGTTCTATCTAATACCTGTAAGCCTTCTTAATATTAGTGAGAACAGTACCAGCATTAGTAATTGAATGTACGTGTTCAAGAAAGAATGTTTTATCAGTGGCTAAGAATTCATCCGCACGAGGATGCCCCTATTTTAGCTGCGAGATCAGACCATGTCTGCCACGCATCACTACATCCATTCAGAAAACGCATCGCAGGGATACTAGTACGCAAAGCCGCAATATCCTGGCGCTTATGTTCATTATCGTCATCTGCAAATGGATAACTAAAACACAGCCATCCTCCGTAAGCGGACGCTGCCACACGACCCATCGGCCTGTGCTCAGGTCTACCAAGGGGTACCCGGTATGCCGAAAGGTTTTTAACATACAAACGATATTCCTTTTGTAGTTCAGCATCGGAAATATAATGCATAACAGGTGCAACATGCGCAAGAACGGTTGCCGGACCCAACCAAAGTTTGTGCTGGGGAGGTGCCATCGGCGTGTACATTAGTTCCCGATCGATCGCAAACATGGGAGCATCAATACGGCTGTAATCAGCCGACTGCTTCTGGGCACCCTCTGCCCGTGCTACCACCTCGAGTGCCTGCAAGTTACGATCCAACGGTTCTTGCCGAAGGGAGACTGTAGGTTCTGCACACCCTAAGGCCTCATCCAAGATTGCCTCAACTACGGGATCTGTAGAGTGGGGATATATACGGTCAGTCTTCAGCGTATATGGTGAGTTATTGATAACAGCCGAGTGTGTTGCAATATAGTTAGAAATAAATTCAGGGAACATTTGTCTCCATTCGTGTTCCAATCCAACACCTAATGCGCGTTTCATATATTCCAATGCTGTTATTACAAGTCTTTCGATACGGCCATTACCCCCGTGTTCACCCGTCGAGGCAGGGTGTATGCGTGCATTCTGCGATTGTACATAAGCCTGAAATTCATCACTAATTAGGGGGCTACCCTTATCAACTACATATGTTGATTTGTGGTCACGGGGTAGCAGCTGCGTATTGCAGAAGTTGATCAGTGCATCAGCCGTACCCTCGGTTTTGTGAAGAGGCCGGCCAAATGCTCTCTAAGGGTACAACCATCCTGCGCAAATAATACAAGTGTGAAACCATCGGCATCCGTAGGCAAGCTAAGTTCACCTCCTCACACATGTATCGTGGTCGTGCCGGCTGTTGCAGTAAGCCCCGTGCCGTTGGACCCGTTGGTAACCCTGCCCAGTTACATTCCTCACAGGTATCGATCAGGGACTGGAAGATAGGGACTGGAATGTTCCACGCACACTTCTGCTGTGCAAGGGCACGTAACCGAGATGCCAGGTGTGTGAAACCATCATGCCACACCCAAAGGATCTGCAGAACCTTCTCTGCACCAACAGTCTGGTCCATACACGTGAGGTGGAGGTCGTCAAGTGCATCCAATATCGCCTGGTCCGTGGCAAAACGAATTTGTGGATGCCGGTGGGCACCCTTCCGCAACTTGCGCGCATGAATCGGGGTGTCAGTAGCAGGGCCATCAGAAACTGTGTATGTCACTTCAGACAACGGTTCTGCAGGTTGAGGCCAGATACGGTCCACAACATCGTATGTGGTAGGTTCGGGACTATCCGGTTCATCCACCGTATCTCTAGACATCACAGCCAGCACACGGGCGAACGTACGGGAACCTCCTGAAAGGGAAGGAGGCAGTTGGCGGAAATTTATCACCAAACTGGGTGAGATCTCCCCCGTACTCAGCAATAGCCAGGTTAATTTCTTGTTCAAGGGTAGAATCAACCATCTGTGTGCGGAGGTCCAGTGCTGTCTCCGATACTGTCTGGTCAACCAACGTACCCAAATCACCACGGTTAAGAGTAGCACCCGCCACTTTAGGGCTGACCGTAGGCAATTTAGGGTTGAGGGCAGCAATGGTCTCTACCGAGTCAGGGTCAGCAGACGGAATGAGTTCGCGTGTATTGTTTCAACATATAGAACCATAATATATCAAGTGGAGAGTGACTTTATTTAGACCTCTACGGAGGCTTTTATATATACTTCTCCTATGCATATGGATTATGGAGTCACACGTAAGTCATAAAAGCATGACTTATTGTGGTGAACTCTTATTTGACAGGTCATAATACCTGTCAGTGAACCATGTTTTGACACCTCATGACACCTGTCATTGAACCATCCTCCTCTGGGTACTGAACTGGTATTGTATCTGAGCAGAATGATGACAGTGCTGATTTTGTCCAAACATAGATCTTCCAATTGCTGTGCAAGCATCCAGTTACTTGGAAAGGGTTCTGGGTCCTGCTCTATCCCCGCCGGAGGTAACGTCTCTACAGGACTCGGGGGCTCAGGTTCCGGAGCTTCCCGGGTGAGGAGTTGGTCATGGAGTGCTTGCGCGCGTTTCGAGGCAGCAAGGAGCTCCGCCTGGGTCTCCAACGGAAGGGCTGGTGGTTCGATGGCCGGGTGTGTTATCGCGGCCAGACATGACATAGGCTTCTAGCCAATACTATAAAGAGTAGCAAGGGCTTGTATGAGGCCCGCCCGATGCCAAAATGCTGGCGCAACATGAAAGAGGGGCTTATCACCTTTTAATAGCCCTATAATGGTGAAGTCCCAGTTAGATTTGCCGACTACTCTTCAACCCCTGTGTAAGAACGTGCCATCATTGTGGGGGATGACTATTGGGGTGCCTTGAAGTAAGCGGAAGAACAGCGGGAACCACTCAGCATGAAGCCAAAAGGAAACAACGCGCACCACAACTACATTAGGTTGGCCAAGTACTCGTTGCGACAGAAAAGGCATGATGTCCCTCCAAGGGGCATTCATCCAACACAGCAGGTTGCTGATATCTACCGAGTATGCGTCTAAACCATAGGCACCGGTACCATCCTTGGTGCAATAGACCACCAGCCGGTGGTCTTCATGACTGGCAAAAAGTTCCAGTTGGAGAAAGTCATATATCTGTTGTGCCAAGTCCACCCAGTCGCCGTTCAGAGCCCAACTATCAAAGTCGAGGGTGTCAGTAGGGAGCCGTCCGTTAACAAATTGGTGTGAAAAACACAGCCCATTTGTTGTCCTCATTGCCACAAACAAACGCCACTGTCACCACCACAACTGGGGGTTCAGCGGCAGCCTTAATGTACAGAGCAATAGGTCGTCAATCTGGTTTATGCGATAGTCTCCAAAAACCGTGAGCGGTCCTTCAACATACTGAATATCGACGCGAACCTCGTGGATGTCCTCGATGCTACGTATCCAGCGTTGATGCTTCACAGAACGGGAGTGTGCGTAGCGGCCCGGATCTAGGAGGGCATTATCCAAAGGTTTATAGTCTGGCAGGACCAACAGCTCCCTGTACGAACGATGACACAGGGGTTCAACCTTACGCACCGCTAAACGCATCGCTAACATCTTACAGCTAGTGGCATCGTAATTCTGTTGGACATCGTTCAACTTACTAGAAATGAATAGCGCAGGGAACAGGTACTTAGTAGTGCCAATTGTGACACCAAGGTCCGTCTATGCCTGGGGAAGTAAAACCATGTCAGGGGGTGATGGGTCCGGGCGAATACGCTTTTTGTCAGTTTGAGGCAGTAAAGCATCAGCTGCAGGGTTATTATGAATAGGGTACTGGTTGTCGTCTATCGCGTCTCTGCGAGTCACTGCCTGGGGGTCTAACGAACGTCCAGTGAGCGGAGGTTGCGTCCAGCCCTTGTCCAGCAGGGGCCGGCAGGTAGGGTCTCCGGGTTTAAGATAACAGCCTGCTCATCCTTCAATATTGGCCCAGAGATTGGAGCAGATGTCTGGAGTGGCAACTGTACGTCACTCAGGTGGTCAGCAGGATCCGGAGTAGGGCACTGAACGTCCACTGGAGGAACAGTCGCCCGTACCTCATCAGGATGGGTGGCGGAGGTCCCGGCTAATACATTGGTAATAATGGCATCTTGTGCCGCAATTAATTCAGAACGAGTACGCTGGGGCATAGGGACATGGGCAGCTGCACAAACTAACGGTGTGCGTGCGACAGTAGGAAAAGATGCAAGTGCAGACACTGGAACCTCCTCTGAGTCGTCCAGTTGTCTAACCTTACCTTCGTCGAAGAATTATTTGTTTGTGTGCCCATCTAGGAGGACCAACCGAGGTACCTGGGGATGCATAGTAACAGGAGGTAACCCCAGTCCGGTGTGAGTACCAAGCGCTGGTGTGGCAAGGGCTGGTATAACCGGATCCGTAAACTAATTGCAAGTACCAGGTAGGCGTAAGCAACCTGGTGCTTTGTCTCCCACTTGAAAATTACCCCCTTCCGAGTTAAGTCAGACAGCACAGCCGCTCTATCCGCAAATCCAGGGATGTAAATAGACCACCATGAAAGGACAGCGAGTAAGAAAACTAATTCCTGGCGGTTGCCCGGCGGTGGCCGGTCAAAGAGTGCATGTGCTCGTACACGGAGTATGGCCGAAGTATTGAATATCTCTTTACGGCCCAAGAATTCGACCGCCACGTCGAACAGAATTCCGAGCTGACACTTGAGCGGCTGGAGTTGAATATCTTCACCAATCAAATACGAACAAAGCGGAAGAGGTCATTCCAATGGGAGTCCAATGCTGACAGCAGCGTTTCCCTGGCCTTCTTCTTCGTGGCAAGGTTACCATCATCTAGATAAGTTTTAAAAGCCTTTATATTAGCCTAAAGGTGGTGTCCATATAATGCTGCATATCGTAGCAGCCATTCCCCACCCCTTCCTGTAAGCATCGGGGCTGGTGGAATTTACTGTCCGCCGTGGTGAATGCTAAGTATTTTTACGTGTCCTGGTGGAGGACCAATTGGTGGTAGGAAGCCGCAAGGTCGCATGCCGACTGGATGACCGCATTGCGCGAATGTTCCGCCATATCACTCTCGAGGTGTAGAACATAAGGTAAGTGGTATAATCGGCCGTTGACTCTCACATAATTGATAGTCATACGATAATCCTTAGTGCAGGTAGGCTTCTTCTGTAGGTTCTTCTAGACAATTCGCACAGAACTCACCCATTCACTATAGATATCACCTTCTTCTGTTTTCCCAGCGAGTTAGAATTCTGTACACTTGTCCGTCTCCACTTGTTGCAGCTCGGGATCATTTGTACGGTGTATCTGCCGGGATGGTTGGGCACCTGGTTTCAGTTTGAGTTTAACCATAAATCAGAGGAATGTTCTCTATTACGGTCGCCCGAGCGGTCCCTGTCTTAATCTCGGTCACGGGAATGGCTTCGACCACGTGCTGAAACATAAGACCCACAGCTCAACACCGACACACTGCGGTTATCTCTGTCACGTCCATCGCGACGCTCCCCATGTTGTTGCCTAGATAATGCAGTGACCTGCTTGCCCACATCTGTGGCCAGCTTCATAGGGCCATAGTCATCGATAGTCGTCAGAAAAGTCTCCTTCTGGACCCCGGAGTATGCTGCAGACACAAGAGAACTCATAGCTAGGCGGAGCTCCATGAGGCCCGCTGCCAGTTGGGCAAGGTCCTTATTCCATACTACCGCCAATAGTGTTCGGACCGCAGCATCTAGCGTACAAACTGGCAAAAGTGCCTAATGGGAGAACATTCCCAACTTATCTGCTTCCCGCGCGATGTCCTCACAGATGCACTGCCACGGTACGGCTAAATCTATCTCAAGTGTGTTAGTAGGAGCCATGTGTGTATTTGGTTGCAATCACGCACGCTCGAAATGCTGGCCATACGTGGGCTGGAGTTGTGGCTTGGTACCAACAATGTCGAGCATGTAAATAAATATACTTATGTGGCCTATGTGGTTCAGGACGCCATCTAGCAGTAGCGGTATACTCAAAGTCATCATCGTATCTACATGTGTGTCCGTTGACATAAAGGACATCCCGTTGGGCTCTCAGTTGCCAACCTAGGCCCGGAATTTTAACACACGGGCCGCCTAATGGAATACGATCAAGATGCAAGTATGTATCGTTAAGCCACTGTTCGATCTTATTCAGGTCGGGATATGGTGCCGCATCATCTGGCACCCGTACGTCATGGTGCCTCTGTTGGAGATCTTCGTCATACTCTCTTCAGAACGTGTCAATTTCCCATGCAGTAGCATGCCTCCCAGGCCGTATAGTCAAATGAAGAAACGTAGGGGCAGGGGCAGGAGGCTACATGTTCTCATGGGTTGGGTGGTAATACATACCGCCATCATTCGCTCGCATACGTTTTTGCAGCCTATCTCGGTCCTGCTCAGTACGGTCGTCGAAATTCAAGTGTTTCAAGACTGTAAGCGCTGCCAATCGATGGTCAACGAGCACTGGGGTTGCCTCAAGCTCACTAATTTGGAACGACTGCTGAACACTAATACCCTCAGCTGCGGATACTAACACCCCTTTCCCTTGATCATGGCGCTGAAGATATCGCGCAACCTTCCGGCAAAGTTTAACATGTAATAACTTTTAAATAACCCACAGCACACCATAAAGTGCGAAGTCCGAAATGATCAACAGCTTAAATCGCGCATCAGTTAGGGACGAGATATTCAGTATTCGAACTTCTTCAAGCAGCTCCAAACTGGTTTCTCGCAGAGTTAGGTGTGCAGATATGCCATAGTTGGCAATCAGGTATTGGATCACAGCTTCCACTGTAATATCTGAGCCCAGTTTAGCAATCACCGCAAGTTGGATCGGCGAATCCAGAAACTTCAGGAAGTGGTCAATCCGCGCTGCGTCCGTGGCCAGATTATTGTATTCCTTGGAGACAAACTTGTACGGATTCCAAATTTTTAAGAACGTCGAGATAGAACGCTTACGTCGACCCGTAAAGATTGCTGGTGGATCACATCCGATGAGAATTGAACCATCGAAGTGTGGTAGAGGGTGTTCACACTATACAATACTATAAGCTAACCTTAAGGAAAAATAAATAAAATAAGAAAAACCCTAGTTAGGTAGTAGTCTCAGTAGTTAGACCTTGGTTGTAGTAGACTGTACACAAGGTTTACTATTAGGAACTAAGTTAGATGTCTGCTACCTTGACTACTAGTGTACAAAAGAGTCCTCAGAACAGGTCCTGTTCTCCTAATGACCAAGTTGGTCCTATCTAATCCTGCTAGGTCCATGTGTATCCTCGAGGCCTGCCTCAGTCCGGGACTCGGAGTAGTCTAACCGCAAGAATATCATAACCGCAAGATGGTGAGTCATCATCTAGGGCTAAGGAGTCCTCAATCAGGGTTCCATGGCAGGACCACTGGTAGGGACATTGAGAGTTACAATCCTAGAGTTACAGGACAGTCCCAATGGTCCATAAGGAAAGGGCAAGACTGTCACTCATAGTGTTAATAAGTGTCGGTACTAAACATGTCATATTATTATTTTTTGTTAATATTTATCGCAATAGAGGGTGAATTGAAAGTCGACTACGTTCTTGTGTCAGAATTCGAGCAGCAATTCATGGAAGCAGACAATACACATTAGAGTTAGATATCTAAAGAAGTTAGGGGTCTGGAGCAGTAACTTGTTCCATACCGGGTGCTATGGGCGATTTGCCTGTCCACACCACTGCCTTAGTAGCAGTGCGATTGGACAAGGGATCTATAGCGTTGATAATTTCAATTAATATAGGATAGAGAGTGTGCCACTTTGTCGTAAAGTTAAGAAGGAGGCAGCTGCGGACCATAGCAACAAGGAATAGTAAGTTTGATCTGGACGTAGCCGGTCCGCCGTGAGATGGCGGTGGGAAGACACGGCCAGGGTTTAGGGTTTTAGGGTTCTAAAACCCTAGAAGTATAGCATTGTAATGTTGTTGTTGCGGAGGTTTTACAGAAAGCGCAATAGCAATAAATGGGAGTATTTGGGAATTTCCTGTCATAGTTAGGATTCGTCTATTGGGGATCCAGGCAGAGCCAAGTCCGGGCATTGTGTGAGAGTTAGTCGGGAAGAGGGTGGGGTGAGTATGGTACTGAAAGTAAAATACCCTAATGATATGCAGGTGGACTAGTATAGGGTATATGAGTATAGGTAGTGGGATTGGGTGGTGGTTGGCTTTGCGGTGTGAGGAGGTAGTTAAGGTGAGAGTGAAATACTGCTAAATGTATCCACTTAAAACAATCATCAGACGAAAAGGAAGTTATACTTTTGTAGCGAGTGTACGCTAAATAACTGTATCTCAACGTTCTCCCTTCGTAGAGAGGGAGACGTTGTTCATTTATTAGTAACTGTAAAATTCATGACTCTAAATACGAGTCAGGAGTCATGCGCTGTAATAGCCAGCAAAAACTATATTTATCAGATTAAGATGATAAACTGTAAAAACTGTAATAAAACAAAAACCTAAGTTCGTGTATTCCGACCACAACCTCCCCAAACTGAAGCACTGACCGAATAGAAATGCACCAGTTTTAGAGATGATAAGGAATACCCAAAGTAACTTAGTTGCTGACATTTATCCTCTGAGAGCTAGAGCAGTGTGCTGGCAGTTATCTTCTGGGAGATAGAGCAGTGTGCTGGCATTTAACCTCTGAGAGCTAGAGGGATAACAAAATCACGCTTCGAGCACACCGTCCTACCGAGTAGTCATATCTTAAGATAAAGTTTAGATCTGGGCACGTTGGCGTTTACGTGTCCGTGTCTGCGAGGCCTTGTGGTAGGCCGCGATATCGTTGGCATCATCAAAAGCCTCCGCTGTTTCTCACATGGGGTCGCCTTCGCGCCATCTCACCAAGTATTCCAATTTCCCTGTATCACCACTAGTACGGTGTGTAATAATGTGGCGAAGCTCAACACCTCCTTCTGTCCACAATTTATCTTTAAGTGGTGGGTCTGTGCGCCGATGCACTAACCGGAGGAGTTCCACCCGTACCGGTTTGCCATTGAATTCTGGAGGGGCGGAGCCGTCTTTATTCGCCAACTCATAGCTATGTCCGACCCTAGCCTTAACAATTGTTTTAGTCGTTCTGCCCTCCGATCGTACCATTACCACATCACCTTCGTCGAAATGTACCAAGTCTTGAGCGTGCAGGCGATCAAGTGGTGGAGTGTCGGCAGGATGGTATCCTGCAACTGGTCTAATCGTTGGGCTCAAAATCGGCAAACGGTACGTGACGGCGGCCAAAATATAGACTGAACGGCGCGCTCTTGTGACGTCAGGATATCCGAAGGTTCTGATAGAGCATCGTAAACGGAAGACGTTCGTTCCATCGTATAGGGACTGCCTCACAGCATTGTCTAATGGAACATGTAATCTCCTTATGACGTCGTTTAGCAGCACCCAGTACTTGGGGTCAATATGGTGGTGACACCTTATGTAGCATCCCCACTTCTTGGACCAGGGGCTCCACTATCTTGTTGGTGAATTCGCTTCCCATGTCCGTCTGGATCATACGTGGGAAACCATGCTCGCCAAAACTTCTATCAGTGTTTGCGCCGTCGTCTCCTTCGTCTTGTCCGGTGTCGCTCGAAGGATTGAGTAGCCTGTAGCGATGTCCAGGACGTGAAGTATATAATTGTTCTTCCTTCTGGACTCAAGTGGCTTCGGGATGTAATCAACTTGAATATGGTCCCACGGGTAGCGCGCGTCAATGCTAATCATCAGGTGAAAGCCTTTACGTAGCGTATCTTGTCTCAAACATGTGGCATACTGCCGTTTGACTTCCGTTGCCAATTCGAGTGCGCCCGGCCACACATGGCCGTTATGTCGGAGTTGTTGAACTATGTCGGCCGCTCCATGATGTCCTTGTTCGTGTTGAACTTGCGTGAGTCGCGCACGGTGTTGTTGTTCTTCCGGTGTCGCTCGCTCAAACGCCGGTTGACCCTCTGCGTCTGTCAATGCCATCGAGATCTCTCGTGCTGTATCTAAACACATCACGTACGCCGTGTGTTTTGGTTCTGCGTATCCAAGTCGCTGTGAAAACAGCGGGTCCAGTTTGAACCCGTTAGGAGGCCCCACCCGTGCAATCACTGTGTGTCCCCATGGTGTCTTGCCACAGGCGTACTTAGCATACCTTAGGAACGTATGTGGCGTTCGTGGAACCAGCACTGGCTAGGACTGTAACAACTGTTTGAACAAGTCAAACCACGGTGCCCTTGGTACCCATGGTAGACATACAGTTGCCCTTGCACCATCAGTCCTTATCTTGCGCAACATTATGTGTATCTTCTCCCATGGTGGGTTCATCCATCCATCGACCGTCGACCAGTCGTGGGCAAACGCACCTTCTCCATCGTCTGTAGTCCAAAATCGAGGGAGCTGAGCGCTAGTTGGATCCGCAAATACGTCTATATTATTCGGGCTGAAGTGTTGTTGTGCTAGTTCAAAGTAACTAGGGAATAACTGCCAACAATTTGTGTACAGTATTTCAGGTTCGTATTGCTCCGCTGTCCCCTCGTGTACTCTGCTCAACATGTCCGGAAGCACGTTCGTCTCTCCTGGTATATGTAATATGGTAAAGTTGAATGGTGCGATAATATGGTGCCATCTCTGGAGCATCGGATTAAGCTTAAGCTGTGTATTCATTTACACAAGGGCCTTGTGGTCCGTGAAGACTGCAAACCGTTGCCCATCCAAATGCTTCCTAAAATGTGTAAGCCCATACACCAAAGCTAGTAACTCCTTCATTGGTGTAGCGTAGTTCTGTTGCGCATGGTTCAGAGTCTTGCTGA
This sequence comes from Sphaeroforma arctica JP610, assembly GCF_001186125.1. Lineage (NCBI taxonomy): Eukaryota > Ichthyosporea > Ichthyophonida > Sphaeroforma > Sphaeroforma arctica. The sequence goes on from NW_014040066.1 coordinate 15,839, forward strand.
AGAACAATTCCCGTTGACCCATTGGAATAACGCTCCCCCTAAACCGCAATCGCTAGCGTCACAAGTTCAATGGTGTACCGTCGACCGGGAAGTGCAACGCTACTGCATTAACAACTGTATCTTTCATCGCCTGCCACGCCTGTGCATGTCTCTTCTCTCAACGATCGCCGATCAACTCGTTTGGTTTGAGTTTGAAAAATCCGCCCAAAGGTACGACCGTGTTCGCGAAGTTGGGGAGACGCTCATGAAGGTAATTCACCAATCCTAAGGCGGAGGCTATATCCTTGTACCGTAGTCGGGTAGGCCAGTCGATAAGCTTGGTCTGCTTCTCATGATCAATGTCTATGCCTTGTGCAGACAGTTTCTTCCCTAGGATCATCTTTTCAGGAATAGCGAAGTGGCACTTGGCGGGGTTAAGCTTAAAACTGTGGTATGTTAAGCGTTGAATCACCTTCTGCACCGTCCTAATGTGTTCGTCATAGTCGTCGCTAGCGATAACTATGTCGTCGATATAGTGGTGGACCGGTAAGCCGTCAAGTATCGTACTCAAGGTACGCTGGAACTGTTGCGTGAGCACATGGAGTCCGAACGGTGCCGATGTAAACGAGTACTGATAAAGCTCGTGTGAAAACCTAAACAAGTATTGTGAATCTGGATGGATCGGCAGCCTGTGGTATGCCGCAGAGATGTCCAGCGTAGTGTAGTATTTCTTACTCTTGAGGCGAGAGATAGGTTCGTTGACCTTTGGAATCAAAAACTGGTCACCAGGTATTTGCGCGTTAACGGCGCGCATGTCTAAACACACCCTCACCTTCTTCACGTTTCCTTCCGCAACGTCGGGACCGCAAGGAGAGGGAGGTTGACGGTTGTTGGTGTCGTCCGTTTCGTTATCACCAAATCCGCCAACCACTTCTTCACTTGTTCGTCCATGTAGGGTAGCCATAGGATACAAAGTTACGTGTCGATCTACGCATGTGCATCGCCTGTTCACGGGTTACCGGAATGGTAACTTCACTCCCTTCCAGACGACATCGCGCGGTGTCAGCAATCATCGCGTTCGCCTTTAAATTTGGCGTGTATCGGCGGGTTCCATTGTGTTCGGTGCCTGTCGGTGAGGGATGGGTTCGAGGAGTTCATCCAGTTCTGTGGGGTCTATCGGAGCGAGTGGCGATTGGATAACGCCTTTGTATATACCCAAGCCTTTCAACATATCTTGCCCTACTATGATGTCTATACCTGCTGGTAAATTCATCAACTCAAGTTACCCGTCGATAATCTTGGTGCCATACCGAATGGGTACCACTTCTGTCGTCCCCGATCGAGGAGTTCGAACCGCCTTGTCAGCTAAATAGATGACTGACCCAGGTGGTTCTGGAGTTATTGGGCGGCCGAGCAGGTCTGCGGATGTCTGTGAGATACAACTTCTGTTTGCTCCCGTGTCTATCAATGCTTTGAACGTGCGTCCGTTAACTTGCACTTGAATATAAACTCGGTTATCAGAAGAAAGCAATGGGTCCTGTATCGCCATCACTGCCCTAATCCGACTCAGGCACCCTCACATCTCATGCACGTTCGGTTACGGACTCCCATACCCCGTGGTCATGGTCTGGTTCCGGTGCAGTGTGCTCGAATCTTCCGTGAGTATCGTGTCGATGTGTACCTCTGAAGCTTCTGATGGTGGTACAAAGCCGTCGTCCTGTGTAATCGCATTCACATGTACTTGAGGAGTCGGACGCGTAGTTACCAAGTCTCTACTCGGGGTTTTGTTCTGCCCCTGTCCTGAGGTTGGAGCTGCGGTCGGTCTGAGTGCCAGTTGTGCGTATTGTGATGTGCGGTTGCTATCGTACGGCCGCGCCCGCCCATCCGTACCCCCTGGTGGCGACGCACGGAAATGATGACATCGCGGAATATGACGTGAACCTGGTGGTGCTTGTACCTGACATCCAGCACAAGTCGTAGGTGGTGACGGTTGGGGTCGCTGTGTCCAGTTCTGCGACTGTCGTCGAACCGTCTGCGGGTTAGAGCGGCTATTGGTAAAGTCACGAGTCCCGTTACTCGGTAGACCCTCCCGATTATTCCGGTTCTGGAGACGCGCTGTGGTGCGCTGCTGTGCGTCCTGAATGTCGGGGCTTAATTGCTGCAGAAGCTCGTGCGTCTTAATCAGTTGCCATTTCGGATGTAATTGCAGGGTGCGTTCATACGTTCTCCCATTGAGTGCTTCCTCTAACAATTGTACAATACAGTGATTTAATAGTTTCTGTTGAAAATCTGCATCTGTTTGGCACCGTTCACGTGCCCTCCGATGGTTCTCCATGAGCTGTGTCATTTGTTCCATGATAGGGGTATGCATATTCCGACTGTGGCCCTTGGCTAGCTTACGAAACGCGGGATCGACAGTGGCCTGCGTCTCATGCGAGCAGATCTGTTCGATTTGTAGTTGTGGAGTCCACATCTTCAATCGCTCAGAGTTATCGCGTATGTAATCCAATGTTGATTTCTCAGCCTTGAAATAAGATAGTACTTTATGGAACCATGTAAGGCTTCAACTCTCATTTGTGCGTTCTTAAACGCCTCAAGGAGAGCCCCTCTCGTATCCCGTTCCATGATGTCGTTTAGGTGGTATCTATTCGAAGGCCAATCGGGCCATGTACGAGGTGACGGGATGGGCCGCTTTTCCACCGCGCGGGACTCTAGCGTGGCTCGGAGCGTCTCAATCGCTCCCCGAAGTGCTTCAGCTCGAGCCGTATCATTATCATCCATTGCTTGGCATAACTCGTCGCTCAGGTGTAGTATACGTGCATACAGCACTTATCGGCTTTTCTCAATGCCCGGTGTGGGCGGAGGTATAAGTATCTCCTTCCCCTGCCGCTTGGGCGTTTGTACATATTCACTGGCTGCTTCCTTCTCGAACGACTGTCGTTGCTGTTGTTGGCGAAAGTTCGTACTTAACCAATCCTGCATGTTCTTCAACGCCTCACTCCCGTGAGGGTTCTGCTTGGCGAATACCTGTTGACGTGCGAACTCTTGGAAAGATGGGGTGTCCTCAATAGAAGACAGAGTCATCTCCCCCTCGGTCGATCGGTCCTCTGTCCCAGGTGATTCATACCCGAGTCCATGGTGCGGATGTGTACGGCCTTGGATACGGAACGTAGGGTTGTCCTCATTTCCTAGCGATGTATGCACACGTTCGTGTGTACCAGTAGGTGTCTCAGTGGCAGCCAACATTGTTGAGGCCGATCGGCAGTTGCGCGCTGCAACCTTTGTTCGTACTTATCTAAAAGTGACTGCTGTTGCGCCATTAGCTCAGTCAGTTTCTGAGCTTGTTGTTGTCCTTGTTTGTTGTTGGTGCGACGGCGGTGGCGTCCGTGGTTGGTCATTACTGGAGGATAAGCCCTTTGAAGTACCCGAGGACAAACGGGAGGACAGACCATTACTAGCTACATATTCACTAGTAATGGTCTGACACCGGTCCGCACGCAGGTCGGGAACTCCCTTGGTCTCACCCTCGAAGACGACATCATCTCCTGAATGGGCAGGTTCATCTCCGTGTGCCGTTGGTGACTGCTTGTCGTTAGCGGACACTGGGTGGTGAGCCTCTAGACGCGCCTGTTGTTGCCCTCCAGAACCTCTGTCCAGTGCGGCCCGGATTAGATTGACGACGCTTAGCCCCACGTCGGTCAATATCATCTTCTTTGCGACGTTCAGGGTTCAGATGTTGCTGTCGATGACTTTGGCGGGGGTTGGACATGGTCGAGGAAGTATGTTTCAACGAAGATCTTGAAATGTGTGCGAACGAACTCGGAAAGAATTGAATATGAATACACATTTCCTTACTAGAGTCCATCCCTCAAACACATGACGTCTCGACAATGATACTCGAGTAACCAGTGGACACACTCTTGATTACTTTATTTCACTCACAGACCCTAGTTGTATAGAGAGTCGAGACTCATCTATCACTAACTGATGTCTTACTCCCCTTCGAATAAATACCTCGTTGAGGTATACCCCGCTTATCGGAACATCCCTTCGCCCTTCCCGTCGGCTGCTCCTGCTCCGACATAGGGTCAGCCTAGCTTCGGTACCTCGTCGTGTACTCCATCTATCGCTCCTGATTGCTCTTCTTACTCCCCTGATTTCGTGTCCTCTACTCGTGATGTCCTTGTCATGTGCCGTTGCGGTTGTTGGATTATGTTCCTCGACCTATGACATATTGTTAGTTATTGCGCTCCTAAACTACGCTGCCGCCAACAACGCCTTCTGTGCGTGCTCTTGAGCCTCTCCATTTACCTGATTTATCTGGAAGTTCTAGTGATTTGTGTGTGTTTGCATATCATTTCCACAATTTAACCATGTACTACTTACACCGCTCGTGTTATGTATGCCCCCACCCTTATATGCTCCTAAAAAAAGTCACAGATGCTTACTTATGTCTCTGTGTTCTTCCTTATATCCTCCTCCGTAGACCAACATTGTCTATTTCAGCCTATGTGCAATTCTGGTCGTAGTTGACTTCACTTGGATAGTTATCTCTTCTCAACTTCGTCGCTACCTATTGTAGCCAAATCTTAAGTAACTTATTATAAATAAACTCTCCTGCCTATTCGTCTATAAATTGTAAGCCCAATAAAGAACTCCTTCAGAACCCTAACTCATACTTCGTTGCATATGGATGCCATTAGATGTGCATGTCTTGCCATTCCATAAATCTTAAGTAAATTATTATAAATAAACACTCCTGCCTATTCGTCTATAAATTGTAAGCCCAATAAAGAACTCCTTCAGAACCCTAACTCATACTTCGTTGCATATGGATGCCATTAGATGTGCATGTCTTGCCATTCCATAAATCTTAAGTAAATTATTATAAATAAACACTCCTGCCTATTCGTCTATAAGTTGTAAGCCCAATAAAGAACTCTTTCAGAACCCTAACTCATACTTCGTTGCATATGGATGCCATTAGATGTACATGTCTTGCCATTCCATTTTCTATTACTTAAATCATCGGTCTGCCCACGTCCTTAGCACACGTTATGCAGTCTTTTGACGTGTCGCCTGATGTATATTCACCGCTGTGTCTTTTACCTATCCTATTCTTATTACTTGTTGTACTTGTGTTTTGGTCATTGTTTAGTACCTATGATCTTCAGCATCGACTATTTGTGTACACTGTTTTGTCAACTGACGTGTGCACTGTGTAACCTTGTCTGCTCTAAGTGAAGACTAAATACCAGTTCGTATAACTTAAGTTCTAATCATCTTGTAACTTTGTAAAACAACATAGTATGCCGCTGATTCTTTGCGTCGCAGTACTAGATGAGTCGGCACTAACCATGTACACCTCTCATTTCTACTACTGTAGATCCCAAAAACCCTTCTTCTTTTCTTCTAACAACTCTTAACTATAGTTTAAGCTTATTGCTACTTGCACACTCTATTTGTGCTTGTCTCGCACAAAAACAATCTTCCTACCTGCTCTCGCTTGTGACTACTTATCTCTGGCTGATTCGCTGATTTCGTTATTTGATCGTCTTGGGACCTTCCTTGTTGTCCCTGGGCTAATGATGTACTTGATTGTGATGGTCCCTTCTCGGTTTCACTCGTATTAGTAGATTCTATCTTCGTACTCGTTGTCCAAACGTCGTTAGTGCGACGACCAGATAATCTAAATCGTTTAAGATGTCGAGCCATGTCGTATCTGTTGATTCTAAATCTCCTTTCTTCCACTTTATCGTTCGTAGGTGGTTCTCCCTGGCCATTCCCATAGTCCTCTGGTCTCAAGTCTTCTTCCGCCTCACTGCTGCTGGTTGACATTAATGGCGGCATCGTAACGCTAGCATCACTACTCGAGAACCCACTATCTCCTTCTTCGTTAGGAAAAGTTTGGAAGATCTCGTCATTTTGATACGACATTCTTTGATCTTAATGTCTTTCAATTGCTATATTTGTAACAAAGAAACATATGCTAGCTACTGACTAATTCTTATCCCGTAGCTTTCACTACAATTACTAATAAACTAACAACTTCTATGATAAGTTAAAAATGTAGTAAGTGTACGCTAGATAACTGTATCTCAACGTTCTCCCTCCGTAGAGAGGGAGACGTTGTTCATTTATTAGTAATTATAAAACTCATGACTCTAAATATGAGTCATGAGTCATGTGCCTGTAATAGTCAGCAAAAACTAAGTTTTATCATATTTTTCTGATAAACTGTAAAAACTGTAATAAAACTAAAATAGACTTAAGTTCGTAGATTCCGACCACAAGGACAAGTTTTTCCCTTTTATACAAACACCAACCTCTAGATAATCTAGTACTGTAAGATGTCACTTTCTACTCCTACACAGGCTAAGAAGCATAAAGTTGGGGGGCTGTAGCATCTAGGGACCAGATTATCAAAAAGCCAATCCAAATCCCAAAACCCAGAATAATCAAATACTGAGTTTTGGAATTAGGATTGGAATATTTATGATTTTAGAGTCATCAGAAATATTAGCGGTAGAACCGGTAAGCTATACCGGGACTCCCGTGTGTGAGAGAAACACTCAAGTAAAGCCTGAGTCTAGTGAAAGCACAAATAAAGACTCAGTTCGGTTCTCTCAGACTAGAGACTTTTCCTAGCTGAGATAATCGTACTTGAGAAGAGGTCTATTGTATCCTATTGTCTCGTACCTTTCAGCTACTCTCCATACTCTACACAGCGAGTGCCGGGGGCGGTGCTCAAGTCTAAGAGACGAGCCGGGGGCGGTGCTCAAGTCTAAGAGGCGAGCCAGGGGAGGGTCCAAGCAGCGTAGAAAGAGGCAGAACAACAGCTGGGAGCGGGGCCATGATCTGACAGGGTTACGGCCGCCGTTAACATGGCGTGGGTCTGCGATTTCCCACCGGCCTAGTCTGCGACAAAAAGTGATGTCTACAGCGATTCTCTTCCCGCACGAAGAGGTCATTTCAGCTCGAGGTGGGGCGTTGGTGCAGTCACCGGTTGATGCGGGTAATATGCAGCGCTCGTCACCGCCGAGGCTTCGGAAGGCCCGCCATTATACTGATGATGTGCTGGGCTTTTGAGGCTAGAATGCAGGTTGCGACGCAGCATCCCTTAGCGCTCGAAGGCGAAGACGAAGCCATAATGAGTGGAATGTACTTACCTGGTAGGCTGGATATACTCCACAATATTGATGTGGTGCCAGACCGGGAGGACGGATTTTTGTCCGGGCATGACTCAGGTTATGATCTGACGAGGATGGCGAAGGTTTTGGGGTTGCGGGATTCAGGAACCTAGGTGAAGCGGCAGGAAAGACTGCAGAGGAAGTTCAGGATGCCACTGCGTTGTTTCACGCGTGGGCATATGATCCAGACAATCACAAATTCGCCAAGCTTGATCCGCTCAAGCTGTATATGAAGGAAGAAGCGCAGCCCAAGTGCTGTGGCTACAAGCCGTACACGAATCTGGATTCACCAGAAATGCTGGCGACGCATGCGAAAGTGTTGCAGTTGCTTGAGAGGGGCATTATTCGGCCGTGTGAAGATCCTCCCAACCGATGGCAGGCCAATGTGAAGATGGCCTGGAAGAAGCCTGGGCAGAAGCCGAGACCGTTGCCCGAAGGGTAAATGGCGATTCTGTACCAATTTCAGCCGCTGGAAGGAGGCGCTCGACTCGGAATCATTCCCATACCAACGGAAGCGGAGATGTACGAGTTCGTTGTTGGAAAACCGTGAGTGTCAGTGCTGGATTGTGGCAATGGATTCAATCAACTCAGGCTTAATGAGGAAGCATCGCGGATGTTAACGTTCACGACGCCGTGGGGGCGCTTCTCTTATGTCGGGGTACCCTTTGGGCTCCGTGAAGCTTCTTGGCGTTTTCAAGAAGCCCTGGCGGAGGTTTTTGATTCGTTGCACCACGTGATATAGTACATAGATGACATTGTGATTGCCTCTGACTTGCGGGGGACCACTGGGACGAACTGACGGCAGTGCTACGTCGGTGTCAGGAGTATGGAATCCAACTGGGAATGAGGAAGTGCCAGATAGCGTATTTCAGGCGGCCGGTAACAATACTGGTCCGCAGAGTTGATTTTAATGGGGTATCAATCACGGATGAGCGATTGGAGGCACTTGTGTCGTTGCCTCACCCGACGTCGATGGAACTGGTGAAATCCTGGTATCACACTGTGGCATATTGGAAGCAGTATGTGGATGGCTCCACTAATGTGCTTACTGCCGATCGCGAGACTGTTCCATGAAGAAGGACGCAACCTTCGGTGGGATGAAGAGCACCAATTGGCATTTGATACGTTTAACTCATTGCTTGCACGCAGGACGGTGAAGCTGGCTCAGCCAACAGCACATGAGCAGCTGGTGGTTTATTTTGATGCCTGTGAGTACATAGGTGTGTAGAGTATGAAGAGTAGCTGAAAGGTACACGATAAAGGTTACAACAGACCTCTTCTCAAGAACGGTTATCTCAGCTAAGAAAAGTCTCTAGACTGAGAGAACCGAAATGAGTCTTTATTTGTGTTTCCACTAGACTCAGATTTACTTGGGTGCTTCTCTCACACGCGGGAGTCCCGGTATAGTTTACCGGTTCTACCGCTAGTGTTTCTGATGACTCTAATATCAGAAATATTCCAATCCTAATTCCAAAACTCATTATTTGATTTTTCTGGGTTTTGGGATTTTGGATTGACGTTTTTTTTTAATGATAATCTGGTCCCTATATGCTACAGCCCCCCAACTTTATACTTCTTAGCCTGTGTAGGAGTAGAAAGTGACATCTTACAGTACTAGATTATTTAGAGGTTGGTGTTTGTATACAGGGTAAAACTTGTCCCTTAGGAGCATAATAGGAAAAACCTGCCACTACCATTATCTATTACATATTACCGATTAATTAAATTTATACTATAGCAGGAGTCCTCTACCATGCTCATCGGAGTCGGTCTTGACCGGTGCTCTCGGTTGATCTCAGCTTGGCTTAGGAAAACGCATCTCAACGGTGGCTCTGCAATCGAGTCTCTGGTCCTTGTCCCTCTGGTGTGTGGGGGGAGCATATTCCTAGGCGAGAAAAGTGGGAGTGTCCTGTGGTATCAGTGAGACTTGCTTAGATCCCCCACCTCGTGCGCTGTCTGTGGCTCGCTGATCTTTCATCAGTGCTTGTTGTCCCTGGCTTCTTTGGCCTTGACTGCATTCGTTTACGTCTCCGGCGTTGACGGTATGTTGTCATGACATCAGCATCTGCAATGTCTGATTCATGCGTCCACGTACGCTCACCATCTGTCCATTGCAGTAGGTACTCCTGGAATCCATCACCTCGGATGGACGGCCTGTCGTCGACTATCGAGGAGAACTGAGTCTTTTCGTTTGGTTGTACGTGATTGTTGGAAGTGAATGCTTCCGGAGCACTGGCCCTTTTTACGAAGCCAAGTAGCTCATCACTGATCGAGTCAAGATATTCGGGGGCTTTAGTCCCGTCAAGGTTACAGACAAAATACCCGTTGACCTCCCTGCATACTATTTTGTATGGTCCGCCATTTGGTGCCGTTAACTTGTTCATTTCACCTTGATAGCAGACCATGACAAGGTCCCCTTCTTGGGAGTTTACATACTTCTGTTGATATTTTTGATCGTATGCTGCTCGCATTTTCTCTTGATACTGTGCAACATTGCTATCTAGTCGTGGCCTAATGGCTTCTTCTAGATTTTGCAGTCACTCTTCCCAAGATACTGTTGTACTGGGTGCGGTCACTGGCTCATTGTAGTCCGTGAGTTGATTCTGCCTGCGACCAAAGTATACATTAAAGCGCGGTGACTTGTGTCTTCTGGATGTACGCAGATTATGGCCCATCTGTACGAATGGAAGTCGTGAACACCAGTTACCTGGATTCTGTATAACGAATTTCCGTAACAGTGGCACAAGGTCACTCCTCTGCCTCTTAATAATATCTGCTAGATTATTTTTTAAGATTCTGTGCAAGACAAGAAGTTGTTTCACATCTACTAGTCTCTTATGCGTGACCTATAGTATGTGTCTATTCTGTTGACTTAACTGAATAAGGATATTGTTAAAAATATAGAGTATGGAGAGTAGCTGAAAGGTACACGATAAAGGATACAATAGACCTCTTCTCAAGTACGGCAATCTCAGCTAGAAAAAGTCCCTAGTCTGAGGGAACCGAACTGAGTCTTTATTTGTGTTTTCACTAGACTCAGATTTACTTGAGTGTTTCGCTCACACGTCCCGGTATATCTTACCGGTTCTACCGCTAATATTTTTGATGACTCTAATATCAGAAATATTCCAATCCTAATTCCAAAACTCAGTATTTGATGGTTCTGGGTTTTGGGACTTGGATTGGCTTTTTGATAATCTGGTCCCTAGATG
>NW_014040066.1:30977-39630 GCF_001186125.1 Sphaeroforma arctica JP610
TCCTTTCTGTTGTAGAGCCTGTTGCCCCACTTACTTCTTTGTCTTCCTGAGATTCGTTTCTCTTCTTCGGAATTCAATCCTCTGCTTTCCATTGATAATAGTTGTACTATTTTAGAAGGTTTTCGCACCACGCGGGAGTCCCGGTATATCTTACCGGTTCTACCGCTAATATTTTTGATGACTCTAATATCAGAAATATTCCAATCCTAATTCCAAAACTCAGTATTTGATGGTTCTGGGTTTTGGGACTTGGATTGGCTTTTTGATAATCTTGTCCCTAGATGCTACACGTTCACACAACAGTTTGTATCACCCTGGCACGTGTCCAGCTTACTTCTGGCACACGATATATTCACCTTAGTAGCTGTTCTAAGGTTTCTCCTTTCTGTTGTAGAGCCTGTTGCCCCACTTACTTCTTTGTTTCCTGAGATTCGTTTCTCTTCTTCGGAATTCAATCCTCTGCTTTCCATTGATAATAGTTGTACTATTTTAGAAGGTTTTCGCACCACAGGAAGATATCTCTTAACGCCTACTAATCTCTTATGTTTGACATGTAGTATGTTAAGGTTACTTATGACTTATCTAAGTAAGGATATTGTAAAAAATGTAGAGTATGGAGAGTAGCTGAAAAATACAAGACAATAGGAATACAATAGACCTCTTCTCAAGTACGGGTATCTCAGCTAGGAAAAGTCCGTAGACTGAGAGAACCGAACTGAGTCTTTATTTATGTTTTCACTAGACTCTGCTTTTCTTGAGTGTTTCTCTCACACTCGAAAGTCCCGTACCGCTAATATTTCTGATGACTCCAATATCAGAAATATTCCAATCCTAATTCCAAAACTCAGTATTTGATTATTCTGGGTTTTGGGATATGGATCGGCCTTTTGATAATCTGGTCCCTAGATGCTACACGCTGGAGGAATTGCTATTGTACATGGCACCCCGTGCACTACTGAAGACTTTCATGGACGAAGTCCATGAGGCTCGTACATCGTCGGAGACGGCTGCATTTTCGGCAGACAACTTCGTTGCCTCGTTGCGTGTGACGATGTCTCGCACAACGAAGGTTTGCTATGTGACGCAACCCCCCTGGTTAGTAGCAATCTTGCTGCGCATCAGGCAGAAGGGGGTGTTCGTGCAGCCCATTTACGGACTGCCAATTTTTAGCTGATCAGCGCGGTGGTGATTTGCACACACCATCGGAGGGCGGTAGTACGGATGGTACTGACACCTCTATAAACCCGGACCCTCCTACTCTTGCCCGGCCTATTGCGAGAACAGACGCTGGGACTAACCAGGACTCCGGTACTGGCACAGCGGGTGCCCCTGCTGATGGCAGTGGTGACCAGCGATCGCAAGCGGAGAAAGCGCAGAAAGCGCAAACCCAGCATGATGACGCTCTGCGTGAGCAGATTCGGCAAGACACCCGAAAGTTGATGGGTGAGGAGGCTCGACGGCTGCGGTTGGAACGTCACTGGGACCAGGCGGTTACCGAGACGTCATCGTCAGCCACTTCGTCAGGGAGCGTACCTCTGGCGCACAGGGCATCAAGGGCCGTGGAACTGGCTGTTCTCCAGCTGCCATCAGGTACGGCAGATGAAAATTCGAGGTTTTGCATGGTTTTGGCGTTCAGGCTCTAATAAGGCTTACGCTGCATTAGCCATGGTAAATGATAATATCAGTAAATTCTTACTGGCTCAAGCAATAGTTGAACCAGCTATGTTAGAAAAGGTAGTGACGGCGATCAATGACCAAATCAAGGTGGTCGAATTGTTGTTCTCTCTTATTTTTCGTAGTACCCAGCATGTCCTTTCGGTGGCGGGTTTGCGGAACAGGGTCCACCACGCCTGCTCAGTTGGTTGCAGCATTCGTGGGCATTTTACGGCCCAGCTCTATTGGACTTCATCAAAATTGACGATGAAGTGAGTACAAAGGTAAAAGCCCAGGTTGCAAAACAGCAACAGGGTGCTCCACAAGGAGGTGGCGGCAATGGTGGTGGCGGAGGCCATCAACGTGGTCTTGGCTCCAGAGGTGGAGGGGGGCAACAAGGTCAACAACACGACGCTTATCGGCAGCAATTGCAAGCGCAGTTGAACGCCGCGATTAAGTCAATTCGCGGTAAAAGGACTAAGGACATCAGTAGCAGTGGTGGCGGCCGCAAGAAGTCACGCTCGCGTTCACGCTCACCGCGTGAGCGATCTTCCAGCAAGTACCATAGGAAAGATAGCGATGTGCGTTACTTTAGACCATGGAGGCGGAGTCGTAAGCACTCGCAGTCCGCAGGGTCTGAGTTGGATCGAGGGCATTCGCACAGGCGTTGAAATAGGGACAAGCATAGGCGACGAAGGTCGTATGATAGCTCGTCCCAATCTCGCTTCCCTAGTCGTGAGAGTAGAGGTAGTAAGAAAGGAAAAGAGCGTAGGGGTGACCGTCATATGTCGGAGTCATCTGAGTCCGAAGGTGGCGAGTCTTGTCGGGTGTGTTTTAGCTACAACCACTCTACTGAAGACTGTCCTCGGTATGGGGGTTCTGCGGGCATGGCTACAACTCACGTAGGAAGTGAAATGGCGCGGTGGTCCCGGCCATTGTTGGTGCTGTAAACACCTGGGCGTATGCGGACTCTGGTTGCACGTTTAACCTCGTGATATCCCGCATGCTCTCGAAGCTTGGTATCACAGCCCGAGACCAGTACAAAGGATCGCCGTTAGCAGGTATTGATGGGATGGGAACACTCCGTCCCAAGTAATCGGTACCATGGGACGAATTGTAAGTCTACATGCTTAACTTGGGGGGCTCCTATGCGTTAGCAGAAGGGCACCCGTTCTATGTAGTTGACGATATCCCAATGGGATGTGATTTACTCATTGGTTACGACCAAATGAGACATTCCAAACGGGCACTGATGTGGAGCGCTGACACGTTGTTGCTAGTCCCGCAGTCAGTGATGAAATGGTCATGGCTCAAGAGCACTAATGTCCCGTTGAGTCCACACGTGAAACCTATTTTAGGTTATCGACAGCCAAAGCCGCGGGCAAAGCGAGGTAATAAAAGGATTAAGAAAAGGCACAAACCCCGGCGGACGCAAAGGCGTGCTGCTGGAGGGGCTAGTGACGAGGAAGCGCAGAGCGACTACCAGACAGCTCAGCTATAGACAACCGTTTGTCTGCCTCTGGAGACGATACCGCGGTCAGTAGTAGCGATGAAATGGGTTCAGCAGGGGCGTCGGCAGTGAGCGACTGCCCAGATATTCTATCCGAATCTGATATCTCTAGTGGCAATAACATCATGTGGCCGACGATGGGTCACCGGCCACCAAAGCCGTTGGCTCTCCGAAATGGCGCAATGCGCATGAGTAGCAGTTCCGCCTCGTCGGGCAGGAGTGAAAGTTAGTTGGAGTATCCCAACCTTCTTCCAGACTCGTCAGATGACGACGACTTTTGTTTACCGGTCAATACAATTAGTTTGAGCAGGCCAAGGGCGCACAATAAGCGTCCCTACCCTGCTCGCCGAACACGGCGATCTGCGCTGGTTGGCAAGGACCAGCCTACCACACCACCAGATCACCCCAGCTCCGCAGGTATAACCGCAGCTGAGAGCTCTGCTGGTAGGCACCCCGTCAAAGGGTCAACCGCAGCTCGCAATAACCAAGGCTTCTCCGGTTTTACCGCAGCCGACAGCTCCGCAGGTGAGTAACCTAAGAAAGGGTCAACCGCAGCTATTCCCCCCATGGCGCATGTGACACTTAAGTCGTCCAAGCAGCCATCCAACTCCGCAGGTACAGTCCCACAGAGGCGCCCAACCGAAGCTGACGCTCATAATCTCCGAGAAGTGTTGTTGGCGCGCGGCACAGCGTCGCGGCCAGAGCACCCGCGACTTTGGGGAGAATCCCCTCCCTGCGCAAGTAGTTCCTCAGGCGAAGGACAATGAGGGCGTGTATCTCTCAAGGCTTCCGGATATGGTCAGTGAGTCGTATAGACTTACCGCGGCAAGCATTGGAGGAACTGGTCAAGCCAGATATTGAAGGATGTGACCGCCGAGCGAACAAGTGTCTCGAGTTTGATCGGTCCGGGCTTCGTCAGCTTGCGTCAGAAGCAGGCAAGACGGCGAAGGAGCTTGCACACCTTGAAGCTCTCATTGAAGGCCGTGCTTACGACAAGAAGAAACATCGTTTCATGAAAGGTGACCCGGTTAAGCTTTACCCGATTGAGGTTGAGCCCCCGGCGCGTGTGCGTAGCCACGAGGACCTTTCCTTGGACCACTCAGAGATGGTGGCTATGAAAGAAAAACTTGAAGACCTGGTACAACAATCTATCATCGCCAAACAAGTGGATAAAAAAGTGTTGTGGTCAGCCAAGTCCCTTATGGTACCGAAGAATCCCCGGGTTACTCCCCAAACAAAGGATGACTGCCGATTTTGTACGAATTTCGCTAAGTGGAAGGCCAAGTTGAAGCAGGAACCGTTCAACATCCCTACTGAAGGTGAAATGTTCGGACATGTGGCTGGCAAGCCCTGGATCTCTGTGGTCGACTGTGGAAATGGGTTCAATCAGATCCCGTTGGAATCCAAGAGTCAAGATATCCTTACCTTTTGGACCCCTTGGGGGCGATAAAAGTATCTTGCCCTTCCTTTTGAGATTACTGAAGAGTCTTGGCGGTTTCAAGAAACACTTGACCGTCTGTTTGATGGCCTTCAGGGTATTAAGTGGTACATTGATGATATCGTTATCACTTCCGTGGACGCCTCTGAACACTGGGATCAGCTTACTGCATTCTTCGAGCGATGCGACAAATATGACATCCAGTTTGGGCTATCCAAAGCGAGGATGGTTACTACAAGCGCCCTGTTAAAATCCTGAGGTGTTGGTGCAATGACCAAGGAGTCACTATCACCGCTGACAGACTTGCAGCTCTCTTGGAGGTAGACCTCCCGGACAACCAGGACCGCGTTTGGTCGTGGTACCATACAGTGGCTTTCTGGCAGAAGTATATAGATGGTTTATCTCGAATACTCAAGCCCATCTCTGCCCTCATGAAGGACGGTGTCCGTTTCAAGTGGGGCGCTGCCCAGCAGCAAGCGTTCGATACTTTCAATGAACGTCTCAAAGTATGTGCTGTCTTAGCGACACCTAAGCCGGACGAACGTCTTTACTAAGTTGTCGATGTCTGTGAGCACATCGGCTTTGGTGGGGCGAAATACGTCCTCCGCGACGGTGAACTTTGGCCCGTAGCCTATTTTTACTCGAAGTTCTCGACGGCCCAACTGAATTATCATGTAACGGATAAGGAATGGTTGGCGCAGGTCTATGGGCTTCACAGGCACTGAACAGTATTTGCCAATTCTCATCACCCCATAGCGATCTTTACCGATCACCAAGCGTTACTCACGCCATGGCACAGGGGGTTCTTCGCTGACGACCCTCGTGGCCGTCGACAAGCTCGCTGGCAGGAGGTCTGCCGAGATCGTGACGTGTACTTGCTGCACGTGAGGGGGAAGGACAACGGCACCGCAGACATGCTCAGCCGTCTGGCGACCAAGGTGGATCCTTGGATGGACCCTGTCGGCACCCAGGCAGGTAACCCTCGTCGGCGAGTCACCTGGCGTTATCCAATCGCTCGCACGGGTCCTCCGTACAGCAATGAATATATGGCCAACTGCAAGTATTTTAAGAAGAAAGGCAGACAAGGCTTGGGGCCCGCATACCCATGATTGTTTTGCGCTTCCTGGGAATAACCATATCCCTCGGTATTTCTCGCCCTCTTTGAAAGGGGGTTACTCTGGACGTTCTTGAACCTGTGGGTCAACCCTCCGTGGGCGACGATTCCCCGTGTTCTAGCCAAAGTCATCTCTGATGATGCGGACATCACGCTCATGTGTCCGTACCTCCTT
This sequence comes from Sphaeroforma arctica JP610, assembly GCF_001186125.1. Classification (NCBI taxonomy): domain Eukaryota; class Ichthyosporea; order Ichthyophonida; genus Sphaeroforma; species Sphaeroforma arctica. The sequence goes on from NW_014040066.1 coordinate 36,868, forward strand.
AACGAACCATGGTTCGAATCGATGCTGGCCTTGTTCTCGCGTGAGCCAATCAATATTCTTCCGGAGAAAGGTGCTTTCTTCCGGTTTGGGCATGAAGAGATGCCTGCCCCGTGATGGGGTCCTACACTGATGTGCCGACTCTCGGCATCAGGGGCGAAGTATAAGGTGACGAAGGACTTCTGGCGTCAGTGTGAGGCATTTCTTTCCCGTGGGGCGGCCGGTGGCGCGGTTAAATCAGCTCTGCGGTCGAACCCGCGAGCGACAGCTCCACTGCCTACCCCTTTCGAGGCTGATACGCTTGAGCAAGCAGCAGCGCAGGCCACTGAACCCAAGAGGCGATTACCGAATACGCTCACCCGTCGGGCACGAGCAAGGCGTGCTCAACTTGATGCGGCAACCAAACGGGACTTGCCGAAAACAAGGGCGGAAGTGGAAGCAGCAGTAGCGCGGGCGCTTAACGGTCCGTCCCCTTACAGAATTCGTGGGTTCAAGCTATCGTGGCCGGAGGTCCACAAAGTAATTGCTGCCACGCATAAGGTCTATATGTAAGCTGGTACTGACAAGCTTGTCAGCAAGCTGCTCACCCTGTACGGGTGGGATTGTATCCGTTCCTTAGTCAGGGTGGTCAAGCGATCCTGTCACCGCTGCCAGATGCGGGCCCCGCATGGCACGCAGGAACTTGGATTGCGCTAACAACCGATCCGGGAACGGGGTATTTTCAACCACGTGTTCATCGACTTTGCTACTTTGCCAAAGACCTCCGCGGGCTACACGCACCTTTTCTTGATCGTCGATAGGGCGACGTTTTTGGTGCTAGTCAAATTGTCTCGGTCCAAGAGCGCTCGCAAGGCCATCAAGTTCCTTAACGAGGTAGTACACCCGTGGGATCAACCCAAGTTGTACACTTGCGACAAGGACTTCGTCTTTATGGCGCAGGAGTTCAAGGACTTTGCTCAGCAATCTGGGGGCGAGGTCCATGATGTTACGACCGACCACCGTCAAGCTAACGGTGCAGCTGAGGCCATGGTGAAGGTTGCGCAGGACTGAATTCTGAAATCCATGACTGCGGCAGATAAGGGCGACTGGTTGCCCTGGTGTTACAAATTCCGGAACTGATATAACGCCGCAACCACCGCCACGCACGGCTTCGCGCCATACACGATGATCACCAATCGCGTGTACGATGGTGAGCGAGAGTTTAAGCTCGAAGCAGATATCCGTCAGCTCCTCGCTAGTGAAGACTCTGCGCGCGCCTTGGTGCGTGACGATGCAGCTTTCCAGCGTGTACAGCGGGCGAAAGAAGTGAGAGACTACAGTAGTAGACGTATTTCTATATACGTTAATAACGTTTTACGTCGTTAGCCCGAGAGTGATTTGGGACTTGTTCTCAAATTAATATAAGTATAGGTGGGTCAGCCCGAGAGAACGTAAGAGTAATTTGAGACTTCTTCTCAGATTATTCTTAGAATACGGGCCACCGGCTAGCCGAGAGCCGAGGTCCGAGACTGAGTGTAGTAACAGAGAATATGATATATTTATTTCTGGAAAATATATCCGAGTGCTTAAGTGTTCTCCAAAAGGTTTCTCATACTTATCATATGAGGTTTTACCCTGGCCAACCCAAGTGGTTGAACACTAGTACAAACACCATCAGTATATACTGAGGGTGAGATCATAAATAAATTCATTCGAATGCACCATACTTTACATACACTAGCACTTAACTATTAGTCCCCCACACCGCACGCTAACAAGAAGCCCAGGGTGCGAGGGCCGACAGGGTGCGAAAGCCTGCGCGCAATCTAGCACCAGGATCTCTGGTTAAGTTCAAGGCCTCGCCAAATAGGTTGAAGGCGGACGACCGGTGGAAGGGCCCCGCCACGGTCCGTTCAGAGGATAGCTCGGTCAAATACATGATTTCTTTCCGTGGTAAAGAGGTGCAGCGACAGCGCACGCAGCTCCGTGAGTATGTGTCGCCCATCTCCCCGATTATAGACCAGCACGTTGACCTGGTTTTCTCGTCTGCGTACGAGAAATGGCTCCCATCGAAGAGCGACGGGCGGTACTGTATCACTTAATACAGACCGCCAAGGGCTAGCGTTGGCGAGGCCTCACCAACTCGGCTTTTGGCCTTCTCCAAAAGGCGTACACCCGCAACGACAAAGAAGTGGAATACAACCTCTCCCGTCTGCGCGCCAGTACTTGGCCAAAGAGTGGAAGAAACTCTCGAAGGGCACTCTCCAGTCGCGAATGTCCCTCGTCAGGTCTTCCCTAGCGTTTGCATTTGTCCCATCATTTCGTGCTGAAAAGGTGAAGAAATGAACGGATGCTGAAACGAGTGAGGAGAGTGCGCCGGTGCTAGGTGCAGCCTCTTCGTTACAACCACCACGGCTTGAGCGAGTCAAGTTGTCACCTGGTCTTCCCCCAGCCTGGACGTTCGCGCCGTAGAATAGTGGTGTAGAACGCAGTCGGCTGTAGTATGAAAGTTAGGGTTCGCTTGACCATTGCCTACGGCAACGCTCAAGAGGGCGTATGATCAGCCCCAGGGCCGGAGTACCAAACTTTGGAGTAGAATTTGGCCATGTGAATTTTCAAAATTATTGTGAACCAAAACTGTTTACATTTACATTCACATACACAAATATTTAATAGGGCCCTAATCCTTACATCCAATATTTACCAAATTCACATCGTTCTACAATTATAAGAATTACAACGTTAACTAGCATTGATTTCAGGATCTCACAATACATATATACATAT
>NW_014040066.1:41306-42935 GCF_001186125.1 Sphaeroforma arctica JP610
CGAGAGAACACAAATTTACTCATTCTTCAACTTCCGTTGGAATGTAGTTAAGCAAGATCATACCTCTATGGACAGTAATATTACATTAGAAGATGTTGCTGTCGAATCAGACTCTTTTCACATCTTGGAGGAAGACAAGAGCAAATCCAGTGTTGTGGACCAAAACCAGGATTTCAAATCTACGAGAGAGACCGTCGATGACTACATCAGTTTGGGTGCCGATTCAGAAGCAATATCTACTACAGGATCAGAATCTGAGACAGACATGTTTCTGACTGATAGTAGTATCTCCATAGAGGAGCTGTACGAATACGACAATGATCAGAACATACGGAGAAGCACGAGTTGGTCTGAGCTCAATGAAACGTCAGGGTGGCAGGATGACTTTCCAAGTAAAGAACTCGTGGATAAACTTACCCGCAGGTTCCAAATCAGCTCTAAAAGAGAGAGGGTGGAGGTGCTATGTGGTCGGAATACACCCAGATGGGGATATTAGTGTTCAACCAGACAGGGTTACTAGTGTTATTTTAGTTTAGGTTATTTTAGTTTATATCAGAATCTTTAAACTTTGTTTGTACCGATCAGGGTTTTAGATCGGCACATGTCTCAGAAATAATTAGATTCTGAATATAAGGTTTAATGAATAAAAGAACAACGTCTCCCTCTGAACAGAGGGAGAACGTTGAGATACTGTTATTCCACGTTTAACTACATTTTTAACAAACTAATGAAATTGTTCTTTTATTCATCAATCTAACGAACAAACTAAATCACAGCTCAGTAAGATTTTTTTAATCAAGAATAGAGAATAATACGGAGGAAACAACAAAGTGAAAGACTACATATCTCAAGCAAGTTTCAATAGCAAGAAAACTCTTTTTCTTGAATGAAATCACAAGAGTTGCGTCACTCCGAAAAGCGGATCGAACTATTAACCACATCATGTTAATAATACATTTGCTCCTATGAGAGCATTGCTCCGAAAGCCGATACCTAGGAGAGAATTGCTCTAAAAGCCAAGCAACATTAATTGATCGGCGTAAGAGCGAGTAGCAGAGATTATGATATAAAACAATATCTAAGTGTTAAAGTGTTCTGCAAAAGGTTTCTCATATTGACCATATGAGTTTTCACCCTGGCCAACCCAAGCGGTTGAACACTAGCACAAACACCTTGAGTATAAAACCAAAGGTGAGGTTGTAAATAAAGATATACAATTACGCTATATTCAAAGACTACCATCTTACACTCTAACAACTTATTAGGTCACTCTGCTCTTTCGCTACCAAAATGCCTACTGTCAACTCTAAGGATATCAAAACCCACCACCATTATCGAGTCGAAAGTCGACTGGCTTCCCTGGAAAACTCAAACCATCCTATCTGTGAACTGCGAAGGAATCTCTGATATCCTGACCAACCCGGCAGCTCCTCGAGGCAGCCGTTGGACTTGTAAGCAAGTTGCTGAAGCATATCGGATCATCAACCGTACCCTGTCTCCGCTACTGCAAACGGAGATCAGCCAATTCATCGAGTCCCCTTGGGATGCATTTGCTGCACTGCAACAAAAGTTTGAAGCTCTGACTGAAGATGATCTCCAAAACTTGGAAGCAAAACTGAATCGCATCAC
>NW_014040066.1:57544-60727 GCF_001186125.1 Sphaeroforma arctica JP610
TTCATATTTGCATACACATAGCGAAATTTGTGGAGTGCTTGTCACATGGCTAAACACCACGTGAATCAACCGGCAACGTATGTGGCTGCGAAATTGCAATAAAACATATTCGCAAAACTTCTCGGTCTGTGGAGCTTCGTATGTGGCGGAAAGTGATACAGCCGAGGAAGAAGCACACTGCGACACTGATCGTTGCTGCAGGAGACTGATAGGATTCTTCACACAGCACACATAAGTGGCTGTCACCTTATGTTATTACGTCGCTGTCTGGGGGCCAATACTGTGACCAATAATCAGAGTTGTGTGGCTATATGTATATCCGTCTGGAGCAGACCTCATTACGTCTGGAGGCTATTGATAGTGTTTTCCATTAGAGGTACTAGAGTAAAGGCATATTTATCGTTTGGTTCTCCACTGTGTATTTGAAATCCCCTACCTTTCTCTTCTTCATAGTTCGGGAATCTCTTCTTCTTCATTGTTCGGGAATCGGGAGAGCACAGTTTCTTTACACGAACTGTTTGGTTATTGGTATTTGGTAAGGTCACAATAGCATGTTTCAACCAACTATGTTATCCCAATATTTTAAAGACGAAGCCGAACTTGTTTAAGCCCTGAATACAATAGCATGTAGAACCAACTATATTATCCCAATATTTCAAAGACAAAGCCGACTGTGTTTTTGAGCCCTGATTACCTGATAATCACCTCACCCTTTTGGACTGCTATAAAACTTCAACTGACTCTGACAGTCCATTTCAAATCAATTTCAGCGCTATTGGCATTGATTTTATGAATACATACCGTTGTAGTGCAAAATTCATTTTTACTCTTATTGCTAAATATCTCCTCCACTACTGACTACAGAGTGAAGACTATATTTATTCCATCTCAAAAAGTAAAATTTATGACATATAGTAAAACTGCTGTAACATCAATAACATCATAGAGCATATCTAAATATATCCTCATATCCTCATAGGTCAGAAGTTTTACGATTTTTTGTTCTTTTAACGCTGGTAAAACTCCGACGGAACTCATTGGCACTCCACCGACAAACAGTTTCCCAGTAGAAATCCAATCAAAACAATACTATCAGATTATTCGACGATAAACTGAAACTTAAAACTGACTTGACGAGGATTAAAAGTATGGGCGAATCATTTCGTATTTTGGTGTTCATGTTTCATCCGCCCTGGACGACGGTCTCTACGCTGTTGCGCAATACGCGCATACCCTGCAGCCATAACCCTCTGTATTTCCTTTCGAGTGCAATATCGCAGCCGCCTTGTTTAGTTATTTACAGCAACCCCAATCCCTATTCCCCAGGCTCATTATTGATTATATCATTTCTAAAAAGTGGCAACAGCCAAGACAAAGTGTTTACAGTTTTACACACTATTAAATACAGCATACAATAACTTGACACACTCATTCTATCTTCATTTTATTTTAAAACACACGCTGTTTAAAAGTAATATTATCCAACATGTTTTCAACTGTCACATCCACTGCGCGAGCGGCTTTACCTGCCAAGGTTCGTCACTGTTTTATTCGTGCACATTGGTTCGATGCTGAACAGATTAATACTAATCCCAGCAGTAAATTGGCTTGTTTTTTTCAATTACTATTCCCTGCCTCAAGAGCGCCGTGCAGGACTCCGAAGGGCCGTAAATTTGGTATCGTGTGTGTACAGCAAAATGATGAATCAAACATGTCAATAAGCTAAAAATGAATTTTGCTATATGGACACGTTGACAACTCTAGGGCCCTTCGGAGGCCTACACGGCGCTCTTGAGGAAGGGGATTGCGCTGGATCTGTACACTCTAGCCACAACGGAATGTGTATCACTTTTCCTTTGCTCACCCGGGTCACATTCTTTTGTTCTGATACATTGAATACAGCTGTCCAAGAAGTATGATTAGAGTTACCTTTCGATTTATGTTCACTTTGGATGTGTAAAAACAAGTCACACTGCTAATTGATCGTACCTTGGAATATTTGTGGTATTTATCGTGCAGGCTCTATGTAAGACGTGCAAATATATCGGCCAGAATTTGGCATCGCAAACGTTTAAATACGTGAACGAACTTAACAGTGCGTCCCTAGCTCGTAAAGAAACTCGGATATCACTGATTTGAGCCACGTATTTAAACGCTTGCGATGCCAAGTTTTGGCCGATGTATTTGGACGTCTTAGATGGAGCCAAACGCAGATATGAAAACGCTTGCGATGCCAAGTTTTGGCCGATGTATTTGGACGTCTTAGATGGAGCCAAACGCAGATATGACAATCAGCGGTACCCGAATTTCTGTACGAGCCAAGGACGCAGATATGCCGGAAAGAGTAAGTTTTGGATGATAGTATAATTAGCTTGCAATGGTTGCTCATACCGATAAGATTTGTGCATATGGTCGTGTGTGAGTCGGTGCAGTCGAATAGTGAGTCGGTGCAGTCGAATAAAATATATACCTAACACATGGTCTAATCCATAAACTGTACTTTCTCCAATACAGGTTTTTAACCACCAAAGGCATCTTCCGCCTCCCAGGCGGGCCTTAAGCAGATCCAACTGCTGGAGAAGAAAGTAGAGCTGCCCAACGCTGATGTGAAGGGGTTGCTATCTAAGGTGGAGGACTCTCGAGTTCTCACCCTTTACATGAATCATCACAGATCTTTAAATGACGACGAGACCTGAATTGTAATGCCGGAGCTGCATCTCAATGGTTCGTTTTGTTTTAAGGATATTGAGAGCCATCGCGGACAAGAAAGAGATAAGTGGGATGAACGCTGAGTAAGTCATTATTTGAATACGAAGCATGTCATTTTAATAAAAAAAAACGAATGTAAACGTATTCAAGTAATGATTTACTGAGGGTTCATTTCATTTATCTCTTTCTTGGCCGCGATAGCTCAATATCTTTAATACAAAACGGAGGACATTGAGATGCAGCTCCGGCATTACCATTCCCAATTGAAGAAAGGTCTCGTCGTCATTTAAAGATCTGTGATAAACCATAGATAGATTCATAAAAACATCTACGATGTTTTATATCATGAGCTGCCGAGGCAAGTTTATGTACAGTGCATAAAACTCGCCTCGGCAGCTCACGAGATATATATGGTAGATGTTTACATACCTGAGTATCAGAGTCACTATATATCATCAGCCTACAACTCTTTCA
>NW_014040066.1:63950-68151 GCF_001186125.1 Sphaeroforma arctica JP610
CGGAGACCTGTATAGCAGCCAGGGTTCATACAACCCATGCGGACGATAGATTACCACTTTCTGCCTGCCCGGCGGCAACATATCAATGCCTTGAACGTGCGCCTTGAGCTCATCAACCATATACGAGCGAACATGCTCACACTGTGCACGTAAACCAGTCCAACCCCACAACTCTTTCACTAGATATATCAGGCGATCTGATGTGACATGAGAGAATAGCTCATGCGTGTAACGCAAGGCACGCATGACAACAGGACCCCCCACTTCAATACCATACAGTCCACACCGCACATCTTCGAGAAACTCCCTCTCTGTGCGCGGCCCAAAGACCGGCAACCCAGGGGAAACAATCACCTCAGGTGCTGCCAACTGCTCCCGAGCCCTGGTCAACAACGACGCCGGCTCCTCAACCGGTGGCTCCTCACTAGCAGCCACATCCGCCTCAGCAGCAGATGCCCGCAACCGCTGCGCCCGAGTCATGACAGCAACCACACGTGCCTGATGTGCCTCATACTCGCGCTCAGCCCGACTCACGGACTCCTCCAACACCAACTCCCCAGGCATGACAGTGGTCGTCATGAAAGTACATGAACCAACCACATGCTCAACTGGTTTTAAGGCAAAACCCCCCAGCCTGGGGTTATATCCACAACGGACAGGCTTCTCAACAACACCAACCACCACCGGAGCCACTGGATCCTGCACCATACAGGATTCCAGGTCATCTGGCCGCGTCGTTAATGCTCCAAACAAAGCACTGCTCACAGGTCGATGCGCATCCACCTTCGCCCAAAACCCCTCAGCCAAAGTGAACTTCTCACAACGAGGACTAAGATGGCAAATCAACGTCACAAACGGCGGCGGCGGCATCGGTTCACGCCCATGCTTCAAGAACACACCATGCGCAGGCGGAATAACAATCGGCGTATCCGCCAACATAGGTACCATCTGCTCAGACCAAGCAGCCTCCGGATAATACGGCACTACCAGCGTCGCAGTGGCCCTATCCGACTTGACCCTCTGGACAACAGCATCCAACTTGGAGAACGGAGCATTCATATACCAACTCCGCCCAAACCAAGTGTCTAACGTGAACACCCTACCTTCTAAAGTGGGCGAGTAATACGGCACCATCAAGTTATTGCCCGGCAACGCAAACCCTTTAGCATCAAAGGGACCAACCCGCTGCAACGCCTTGTCAAAATACTTGAGTGCCAACAAATACTCCTCCGTGTCGGGTATCGTAATCAAGGGATCTGCAAAACTCACACGCTTCTTGAACAACGGAGACTCCACTTGTATAATCGGATCAATATGATAGCCTAGCCGGGACATCACATCCGCCACCGGATTGTCTTCATCCGGGATATACTTCAAAACCAAGTTTAAGTCCCGCAAGACCTGAACATACCGACCCATACGCCTGCCTCGCAGCGAGTCTTCAAACTCGTGCGGCTCTTTCTGCATCATAGCCACTAACGGCTCATGATCAGTATAGACCATCAAGTCATGCACCGATCGCCGAACAATCCGCCAAGCCTTGTGCAACACGTACATAATGGCTAGGCCTCCTTATCCGTAATGTGGTAGTTGAGCTGCGCCGCACTGAACTTGAAGACCAGAATCCTACCGGATACAGTTTATTATTGCGCCGAGCAAACAACCCCCCAGCCATACCAACAGAATCACAAGCATCACAATAGAGTTACAGCTTATCGTAAAACTCTGGCTCAATCAAGACTGCACGCTCAGCCACAACCTTCAAAACAGCATCAAACGCTGTCTGCTGAAGCGGCCCCCACTGAAAAGCAACATCGTCTTTCAACATGTCAGACAGCGGCGCCGTGATCCGTGCATAATCCGGTATAAACTCATGCCAAAACGTGAGGGTATGAAACCATGATTTCAACAGATCCTTCGTCATCGGTCTAGGCATCCGCAGAATCGCCTCCAACCGATCCTCTGAGATCGACGCACCATTCTCATTAAACATCCCGCCCAAAGCCAAAAACGGTTGCTTGTGATACGCAAAGCTGGACTTGGCCAACGACAGCTTCACATTATACTTCTGACAAGTCGCCACAAGTATCACTAGAGCATCCCAATGCTCACGACTATCATCATGTCCTGTACCATTATCACCAATGTACACCTCATGATTAGGCACTTCATCAAAAACCAACTCCATGCGCTTCTGCATGATCCACGAGGCCGGTTTCAACCCAAACGGCATCCCTATGAACTAGTGAGGCCCGCACGGAGTCCAAAAAGTAGTATAGTGCTGCGACTCATTACTCAACTTCTGCTGACAGAAGCCCTGACCAGGATCAACAATAGTCCGATACTTGCGCCCCTAACTAAACACAAAAATTGCCTCTCTGTCGGTACCGGGTACACCTCACATTCAAACTGCGTGTTAGTCTTCTTAAAGTGAATAAACAGCCGCCAGTCATCAGCAGTCAACGGAACAACGCCAGGCTTTTTATATACCAAATACGGCATAGCACACCATGTTATATTTTTCACCTCCGACTTGGTCGGCTTCTCCGAGATGCCACCCCGATTCCAGTCACCAATCTTAACCTCAAGGACCTCCTGAGCATCTATGTCCTTGTGATTGTACACATGGTACTGCGGCACCGCATCAGCCCGTACCCGCAGCTCCACATCTGGCAAGTTCACAAACGTCGGGTTCTCTTTATCATATGCAATAGATTTTATGGCTACCACCATGGCTTCAATGTCAGCCTGCGGCACTCCAATCTCCTTGCCCAACGCCCTCAACGGTCTTTCATCAAACGACTGAAAGTCCTTATTCAACCCACCTGGGTCTATGTCTATGTCACCCACTGGCAGATCCACTGGTGCCAACACGTCTGGGATCCTCGGCAGAATATGTTCCTCAACCAGGTCCAACTCATCCTCCTTGTGCATCCGCTCAACACGCTCCTTCATTACCTGAAAGTGCGCTGTAGCTGCTGCCACATACTGCTTCTGCATCGCACTAGTTAACGCACCCGTTACATGTATAATATTCATCTGACGTCACAGCCTCGTCTGCGTACCGTTCCTATCTACCTTAGCTTTCCACGGACGACGCTTTGGGGCCAACGCCATCACCCGCCGTCCTTGTCTTGGTGTCAACACAGTTTCCGGCTTGACCAACGCCTGCATCCTTGGCAACTCTGCTCTCGATACCAACTAAGGTCTCATTGCCTCGTGTAGCAAAAAGTCCATCCGATCTCCATTCTGCACTAGCGCTCACCGCTTACTGCTGTTCAACATCAAGTTTAGGCCATCCTTCACCATGGTATCATGACCTACTAATACACCCGTCTTCATTGTCAGTGAGCCTACTAGCAACATCCTTAGCACAGGTTGCAAGAATCGCTCATGCCAACTCTTCATCTGCACTGGTGCCTTAAGCACCCCTAAGGGCGCAACCGTTCCCATTTCAGCAACACCTTCAAACGGCAGACCCATGTACCTAGTCACATCCAGACCAGCCCTGCCTACCAGCATGACCAATGCATTGTTCTGAATCTGCTGGGCGTAGGCGTTTTCCATCAAGCACCTGGCTCGGGCCAACAACTTCTCATCTTTTCCATTCACATTAGCAAAGGTCCTCAACTCCTTTACCTTCGCCACCGTCTCCGTACGGTGCTGGGTAAAAATCTCCCATCGATGCCCACTGAATTTCTTAAATTCCATCGTTGCTGAAATGTCTTTTTCACTAGCTCACTTTGTACAGCTAATACTTTGATTGTGAGTAACTAATTTAGTTCACGAACGGTTTAAAGTGAAAAAACGTACATACCTTATAGGATCACAATAGTGTAATAGCTTACAAGGTTGTGAGGACTGATCCCCACAACCTTAACCTATATACTCTAAAGCTAGACACTGCCTGCCGTCCGACCCTCTGGTCACTGACGCAACATCTTTCTCGCCATATATTCTATCATACTATTACACTACGCTGCTAAGCGCTTTATGCTCTTCTTCTATTGGTCTACGCTTACCAAATCAGCTGTAGACATAAACCAATATCATAAGGCATAAAATATTTCTCCATTCCTCCGTCACTCTAAAAAAATCGCCCCTCATACACCCGAACCATCGAGCATGAATCAGACACAATTCAGTTCTGCACACGAGCCCTCAAGCCCACTACTATCTGTGGACCACATCCATATTACAA
>NW_014040065.1:0-12874 GCF_001186125.1 Sphaeroforma arctica JP610
CACACACACACACACACACACACACACACACACATATATATATATATATATGTATATTTATATTGATATATATACATATATATATATATTTATATATATATGACACACACATAAAAACGTAGATACATTTACACACAAAGATATCGGTATACATATACAAATATACTATACGTATAGTTTCACAGATAGCTGGAAAAAATTTAAAAGAAATGGACTATTTATACAGAGCCTGAAAGGGTAAGGGATTCAGAGTTTCACAGGAATATACAATATTAATAAACATATAAATAAAAGAGTTGGGCTATTCGTGTCCCATGGAAGCATGCGCTGATGCACACTATTTATGGGGTGCTACACATGGTGTGTTATTTACCTGTGAAGTCAGAAATTACGAAGAATAACTGCAGAAAGTATCTTACGAGAGTCATAGAGCAACAGGTTCACATTTTTTCGCGGCTCCGACTTTTTGAATATAATCAGAGTGATCTGATTGGCATGTGAGAGCACGACTAGGGCTGTCGTCAGTCGACAACCACAAAAAAAACAAAAAACTCTCATGAGACAGAGACTGTCTCAACTCTCACCACGGCAACCACTCACTAGTCGTGCTCTTAAAATGGTTTGTTGAGTGTATATAACGAAGTGCAGCGTTCCCAAGTAAGAACAGTCTGCTTGAAGTAGATTGGCTTTATAGCTACAGGCCTTGGAAGATATCCTCGGCACGGAAACTAATAGCAATAGATTAAATACCAATGCATAAATACAACTAAGACATTTCACGTTGCCCGCATTTGCACATATGCCACATAAAGCGGACGTAATGGACCTAAATGCACAATAAAGTAGCGCTATACGGCCGGAACTAAGTGTAACTTTAGTTGTGGTATACAAAGCACACTCGATCATACCGGAATGTCATTTTCAGGGTTCGCATTGTGCCACGAAGTGAGCGATAGCATGCCATTGTCAGCGACAAGCGGCGCCTGTGTACAAGTTTTGTCGGTATCCCATATACGTCCGTGGGCATTAGAACTGATTGCGTTACCTCATGCCAGGTAAGTAGCAATCGTGGAGACTTACGCAGAGATAAAAATGCTACTATACCTTGCGAGGTAAAATCTGCGCATCGTGCTAGCAGTGAGAGATTTCGGCACTCTAGCAAAAGCAAGGCTGGTTTGCGGCACAGCATGAAACTCCATAGGAAACACTATAGTGATCGGCATTTTGCTACAGGGTCATAGTCTGACAGTGAAAGATTGCCTGCAAGTATAACTACTAGTTTGCAAGTAGAACTACCTGCAAGTACTACTACTAATCACAAATCTTTAAGCGAGAGCAAATCAGGATTAGCGTGTAAAACACGGTCAAACTTTCGGAGGTCCATCCAGCGAACGGCATCTAAGATGACAAGTCGATCTTTGAATAGCCCACAGTGTGATGCAGTGATCTTATCGAGCCAACATACCTTGAATCATGACCCAAAAATGATAGGTGTGAATGAAGCCATCTTGGACTTGCTCCAAAAGAAAGTTAGGCCGTTGGTAGACACTATCGCTGGTACAAACGAGAACAGTTGACAGGATACAAAACCGGATGAAATATCAAAGGTAGAAGAATACGATTTTGGGAACTCGCAGAACGATTTTAACAATCTACCACCAATATGCGATTCGAGATTCCTGAACAGTTCCACCTGTGGTAGTGAGAGCGCTCTCTTCTTTGTTGCTTCACAGTCTCCCTCGAAGTCTGCAAGCTCAGAGAGTGTCGAAGTTGGTTCTGGCTCAAGTAGTGTTTTGGGTAGCAAACTCTGGTTGGGTAGAAAATCTTCCCGAATGATGGGTAACTCGGAAGAAAAATCTATATCTAGTGGTCGGAACAAAATGTTGGATTCTGGACGCAAGCTCAAAACCATGGGGAGGCTCGATACTTGTGACAACACAGATTTACGTGATCAACTAGACGACGTTATCAAGTGCGTTGTCAGTCTTGAGCAAAGGTACGATGCCACGTGTATACTGGAGAACTTGCATCGTACACTGGTGAAAGGAATGATAGTGTTGCGACAACAGCTCGTAGATCTGCACGGAATAGAGTTTATGACTGAGTTGAAAGCCATTTGGTCATGGTTTTGTTCTCGCACGATCAAGGACATTAGCTCCATATTTTGCACAAGCCAGTCGCTGTTGGTGCCCTACATCAGACCGTTATGCCTGTCTGAATTCCGTGACCACATTATGGTACACCGTCACGTGCGCACGACACTTATGGAACAGATAAGAGAGGGACACGAGCGACCATTGCCGCAAGAAATATCGCAAATGCTGCATGTTTTATCCAGTCGATGCTACTCTGATCCTCTCGATTTAGTTTCGAGAAAGATCATCAAGAAGTTGTTATACTCTATGGTGCAAAACACAGATAACGATTGTAGCCAGTTTGTTGCGCGGCTGCAAAAATATTTACAAAGTTAGCGAGAGTCGCAGACACAACAATCTTCAAATTGTCACAGCACTGAAGATCCAGATGTACCCAGCTACATGACTGAAGTAGTTGTCCAAGTGAACAGTATCGCTAGCAGCAACTCTTCTATTTATACAGATGGAAGACTATCTTCAAATATGAAGTCATCGGCAAGAACTGCACTTGAGCCTGGTGTTGGCAAGAATATAATAGACTCACCCGGATCGATATATCAATTTCCAGTGCGCAGCCTTGCACGAGATAGACAAGGGTGCTCAGCATCTTCTTTGTCTTTCCCCATCAATTTCAACGAGATGAAAGCGGGGGCAAACTGGAACAGCGTCAGTGGTTGTGTGTCGAGGTCATTTGATTCACCATGTGATACGCGTAACAATCAAAACGACGATGCCCTCAGAAGTACCCAATCACTACCCCACAACAAGAAGGGAGCCATCAACATGGGCCTGGTTATACGACGAGCGCTCACCGCATCCGCGGCTACATTGTTAGAAATGACAGAATTTGCATCACCGCAACAGGCTAATACAGATTCACAACCTTGGCGCTCACCTGTTCCAAAGGAGTGTCCAGTAAAATATGTTAAAAAGCCGTATTCAACAGTATCGTGTGATGACAGTGGGAGTACTGGCAAATCCTCATCAAGACGAATTCGCGCCAGCAGTGTTGTGGAGGTGGGCGGTCGCATGATGCGCATGCGGAAAAAGAGTGGCCAAAGCGACAAATCGCAGACACAGAAATGTGGCAGTAGTGGGGAGAAGAGTAGACAGGACAAGAAGTCAAAACAGTACGAGCAGGTTATGAACGTGGCGGCGGCTGAACACTTTCAGCACCAAGCGAAGAACAAAGTACACGTTGGGCGGCACCGGAGCGCAACTCTTGCTTCGGCGGCGTCGATTACCTTGCAGAAGAGTCTGAGCCGTGAACTACAGAGCTCACAGGACAGTATCGATCAAATGGGAAGTGAGGATGAAGATGTTCTACCACTCAGTATGGGAATTGGCAAGGGACACAATCGAGCGAACACACGTGACACATGCACTAGGCCAAACGGACCGAATATCGCTGCAGGCAAAGTTTCTGAGTTGGGATTTCGAAGATTCTTGGTAATAAGGGACGAGAGCCGGAGTAACTTGTTCGATTCAGATAGCGAACTGAGCACATGTACTATCCTGGCTAACTCTGTTTCTTCAAATAACGGCAAAGAGCAATATAGACCGAATATTGCTCAAAAACTCGATCAGAACACTCCAACGTATCGTGCATCACCTAACAAGAATGTGATGACTCCGCCGCGAATTCTGGTTGTAACGAAAATCAGTTGTATAGCCAGCGTGCGAATATTCACACCAGAGGAGGACAAGGAAGCTAGGTGTGTAGTCGATGCTCAAATCGACGACTAAAACAGACTACCGATACGATGATAATGCAGTGCAGCCATTGTAGTTAGTGGCGCTCAAGATCGCGTGATCCGACGCTTTAAGCATATTGTGTGATTAGTTGCAGAAGATCACGGTCAAATCTACTAAAATATATCAATCAATATCTGAATACAAAGCCAGAGAAATATAAATATCCAGCTACAATGGCAAGTGGATTCATGATGAAGCACAATCGTTTATCATGTTATCGAAATCTCGCACACCTACCTAAGTTGCGCAATACAAGGCAATAAAAACATTGATCTCGACTGTTAGTCTATCTACACAATTTAGGCAACATATAACGCATCTCTGTGATCCCATAAATACTATCACTTTAGCATATCGAATATAGACCTACTTTTGGAATAGAACAGCAAGGCAAGCGTCCTGCTAGAATACCACAACATCTACCGGATTATCACTTTATTTGCTTTGCTGAGCTAATCATGAATCAACAATAATTATTGATGAAGCGCTTATAAAGCATACTTCTTTTTGTCTTAGCTTCGACGGCAAATCAGTCTATGAGAAGATGCAAGTAACTCAGAGTATATGATGTTATTCTACAAGTCGACAACTTTAGTGCCTTGAGTGTGAATTTTACTTTAAAAGTGCATTAATCTCCAATTTCGAGGATTGAACGGTGCGCATGCCCGAGCATAAATATTTTTGCAATGCTTGTTAGAGACTGATCGCATTCGGCGTACAACTTTCGTGCTCACGGTCGGGTTCAGCAACTATTATTATGCTATTCTATTGCTCCCATACTGTGTATTCAAATAAACAGATCACTCCAGAGACTTGGGCGCGATGAATTGAACCATAAACAGCTCGGCGCAAATTGATAGCGACAGTGCAACATACTCAACCTCACATGTTTGTCATCAAGGAATTGACGCAAACTGGGGTCGAATAATCGAGACTAACTATCGCGTGTGAGCTGCACGCACAGTTTCGTACACAGCCCAAACTATACACGCCTACCACTATGATTCGGGACATCCGCAGGATCGAGCATACCCATTGTATAAACTTCTCGCAATGGAAATTGAATATCAGTACAAAAAGTGCCAACTTCTCGCGTGTGCGAAATAAACACAACATGCATGCAACAGAAATGTCTGGTTCATGTTCTTGTTGCCTCTAACTCGTTGCTGGATGCATAGAATCCGAAGTCTTGCATTGGAACTTGCTGGAAACCAGTTATACCCCCTGCTACGATGTATGTAAACGATAGGGAAACCAGAAGTCAGTACCGGACCGCGCACGATGTATTCCTCACTAAATGATAGGAACTTACGTGCGGTTCTCAAATTTTAAACTTGTGCATCCATTTATGAATGGTTATCAGAATTGTAGCATGATAAGGCCGTTGGCTCGCACAACGGTCCCAACCCGGTGCAAATACTCAGTATGCAATAGAATCATATATTGCTTGCACTCTGGAGCGCGAGGTAACCTGAGAAGGTACGTTTGCAAAGTACTACAGCCCATAATTTTAGGCACTAGACCAACTCCGTATGCAAGCACCTCTCCATTGGAACGAGTATTCGATTTAAGAACTACCATGGAAGTACATATAATTGTAAGTCCACACATATGACCCCTTCAGAAGGTGCAACAACTTTCGCTGTGAGTTACTTTACCTTGTTCAGATCTTGTGTGACAGCAATATGACCATAGTGTCTTCAGACAACACAGGCCCACACATGCAGCACATAAATAGTAGACCATGTACCGCAGCCATTTGAAATGGTCGTGATAGATCACCTGCATGCCAATGCAATACATTTATAAGTAGTCGGGTCTGCGAGGATACTGAAAGCGGCGATCCGCTTATATGGGCTATAGATTGTACGTGCGTACGAATGACGGGTAAATGAAGATCGAAATTTGTGTTGGGAACGACAATCAAAATTGTTGCTAACCTCTACTTACACGCAGAGGTAGCTGAAGTCATAAAAACAATATGATTGGCACAAATCAATGAACTGTGCAGGCACACATCCCAGCTTATCTTTCGCACATGACATGTGCTCAAATACATATAGGTCTATTGTAGCTGTCGAGAATCGTAATGCGCCTTTGGTATCAATGCAAGACCTGTATGAGTGTAACAATATTATTCACCCAAACTCAATCTTTGGACATATCATGGCCACAGCCAAATTCGATATACGCATAAAAAAGTAATAAAATACTTGGTGACTTGAACACACCTTCGGATGGTAGTCCGTTTGTATTCGGTACTCAAAAGCGCGTGTTGGGCTGTATTTGTGGTCCTTTGGCAACATGTCCGAAGGTGTAAAATATATAGGTACACTGTTATTTCTCGAGTCAGCCAATCTCAATTTCAGCTGGGCGTCGAACAGTGAAGCAGGTGATGGGCGCTGCATATGCAGTCCTTCCCCATACAGCACTGTGGTGGTGTCAATCTAGATTCAGAAAAAAATATTCGCAGTTTTATCAGAAGAAACACCATGGGCATCATCTATTGTGCTGAAAGTCAAAATATGTGATGCAGATGTTGCGAAGACAATCTACTTGAAATACAACACATCGAGATGTACATATGCGTATCGCAGCTTTCGTTGAGAAGACAATGTTTGCAAAAAAACAGAGCTGGTGGTAGTGGTGTACACGACCATGCCATTTTAATTTACAGAGTGCTACTACGCGTGGAACAAGAAAATTTACACTACACATGTGTCGGCGATGACGCATTTCGATCCATGAAAACGAGGAGCCGTCGCTCGGCGTGCTATTTTTTTTGCCAGGCTATACGGTCGTGACGGGCAAGTACAGAGCTGCTGACAACAAAAACCCAACAATGAAACAAAATATATCCCATTCCACACCTTGTGCTCAACTACAGGTGATCATGCCATACACACACTGAGACTCACCTCTATTTCGCGATCACCTTTCAGACCAACAATGATGGGTTTGTGAAAAACGCTACTAAACCGATATGGATTCTCTAAGTCAATTGGCCAGAATCTGTAACGGTATCTGACAAGGAGGAAATTATTAAAACCCATTAGCTTGTAGTTTCGACAAGTCGGCGTTTTCAGGCACACCTGCACACAATCTCTTTCCAATCAATATGTTTGCAGGATGTTTGTAATCAAACTGAGTCGAAAGAATCCATGCTATGAGTTGATGACACCAGACGTGAACTCATAAACAACAAGATAGGGGATATCAAAGAAATAAAACAAGCGTTCACATGAGAGTAGGTACTTCTTGCCACGCACATCCACAGCTCTATGTTCAAAGTTCCAGATCGTCAACTTCTCGGCATGGTTTGGAAATGCCATCTCATTTCCTCCAGCACCGTATAGCACCCCCTGTATCGATGGGTTCAAAAGTAATTATAGAGACAATAGAAATCAAATGAACAGCTATTCGTAACTTCAGCTCATGCTGGTCTCAAAGTCGCCCAAATCCAAGCAGGGGCTCGGTATGGATGCATTAATGAGCGTTGCTAAGCGAATCAAAGGCACACACATTTGCCCCACATAGTTTGAGCGGTGGTGTTTCGGTCAATGTGAATGAGTAAAAATGTACAATGCATGAATGGCTATCTTCTTTTTCAACATAGTATGGGCCGGATGAATTCGCAATGTGATGAGCAGTAATTTATAACACAGGCATGACTGTTTCACAACGAAAGTATTTGTAAACATAAAGTTCGTTTAAGTATTTAAATGCATTCCACAGCCGCCACCCAATAACGACACGAACACCAACTGTCAATTAGAAACTCGAGGGCTTACCCCAGAAGCACCATCCACAAGCGTGTGTGTCGGTAAATTGCCATGCGCGTCTACTGCTTGGCCTCGTGCAAGTTTATGTCTGAGAAATACACTCCCGCTGTCGAACATTTCGAAACTGGGTCCGTGCCAAGTGCCTGCTGTGTCGGAATTTTCTAAAAATAGATTTCCATACGAGCGCAGCGTCCGATAGCAGTGATGTCCTGGTTTGCCTGTGTGAAAATAAAGCAAGGCGTGAATGGTCAGATGTCTTAATGCCAATTTGATTCAATATCTCCTGAGTTTTGAGTGCACATTTGCAGGTTGATGTGAGCAATCCAACGCTTCTGGAGTGCGGAAAACTGTACAAAAACAAGAACCTCGGCATACATAAACCAAGAAGAGCAATTAATAGCTTGTATAGTACAATAGAGTTTCATGCCTGAGTACACATACATAACTTAAAAATTACAGTTCAGGACCAAATACTGCACCCTATGCTTCAAGATACAAAATTAGTAAAACATATTGCTCACAGCGGATATGCTGACCCACATTCAGCCGCAACTACACACTAGAGTATAAACTCTAGCCGCATGCGAGCGAACCGAGCTGAGTTGTACTAAACCACACTCGGCCAAATAAGCAACTCAAGCCATGCGCACGTGTCAAAACCCACTAGGGCAGTGGAGACCCAGTTCGAAAATACCCACTTCGAACCGAACCGGTTCGTAACTGATACACAACCTTTCCCTGCAAGCTTGCTAAATCATGCCATACGATCTCAACTATCCAGATCATTCCCATCATTGCAGACTGTCATATTATATTTAAAATGAATTCAAAACACAAAGCTATAGCACATCGCACGATACAGAGTAGGTTATTCCAGACTATAATAACTTCCATCACGCTAAAACAAACCATACCGAGCTGTATAGAAGCATACCAGGCCAAAACATGGGATATAGAGCCGGGTAGCTAAGCCCGGACCACACTTCCACAGTGACCACTTACCTACGACCGCATTATGTGAAACCGTATTCGCCCTTGACATTTCCAATTTGACGCTTCCAATCCACGAGTCAAAGACACAATCTCGGATATAAGAGTCTTTCACCAGCGTTAGCAGAATAGCTTGCCATCCAAGGGTATTCTTGTCATCACAGAGGTGGCATAGGGGCTGAAGAAAAATATGATCGGATACCATGCATTTAATAACACAATCGTTTTCGTACAGAGAGAACACCACAGACATTGCCATCGGCATGTATACCACACTGGTACTGGTCTAGCCGTCTCTCTACCTGTGATCTACATTCCACGTCCCGCTTTAACGTCCTTTAATCAAGTAAGAGCCCGGATGAGAACATTCACTACAGAAAAATACGTTGCTCGCTTAGCATCCGCCCGATTTGCCCTGTATATGTATCACTGATAGGGAGGAAATATGTGTGCGTATGTCACGTTCAGGATTCTAGTGAAGGCCACCACCATAGTGCAAGTCATAGCCGAATGATGTCGAGCTAAGACCAATATCCCAATCGATATTTTTATCGAATTGACGATGAGTTTCGGAAATTTCCACATTAATG
Organism: Sphaeroforma arctica JP610; assembly: GCF_001186125.1. Classification (NCBI taxonomy): domain Eukaryota; class Ichthyosporea; order Ichthyophonida; genus Sphaeroforma; species Sphaeroforma arctica. Next base: position 9,253 of record NW_014040065.1, read on the forward strand.
GATTCGAATTAGCATCGATTTAAGATCAAGGCCTGAAGCAAAACAATTTCGCCACGCCTTGCTAAATCTGATACTCTATAGAGTTATGTATTTTGATCGGATGGGCAACCCTCTATCGAATATAATACTGCTACAGACACTCTGATCCAACCACTCCAAACAGAATGAAATAGTTCTATGTCCGCTACTTGTTTTCTTGCCACAAATCGGAAGGACAGATACCTCATGCTACATACCTTCTTCTCCTTTTTCCAACCGCTCTCAAACCGCAGCATCTCGATTCCGATATCAGAGAGCATTTGAATTCGTAACAGTTTCAGTGATGTTTGGTCTGTAAAAGTCGAGACGACCACAAAACTATAAGATCGAGAAAAAAATGTTCTGGACATGAAGTTTTCTGAAGCCAAAAACCTTAGACGATAAAGCTAACCACAGTTTTGGAATACATGAGAAACTAATCAGGGATGGCCTCTAAAAACAAGACCTGGCACTCCGGAAGCAACATGATTAGTGACTACAAACGCCATCATAGAACACCATTGTTAGCCATGCTGGGATATCAAACTGGCACCTCACAAGAACGCAGACAGGAACTAAAATAAAACATCTAGCTAGTACCTCACAAGAACATAAGACACGAAAGAAAATAAATTACCTAGCTGGTACCTCACAAGAACATAGACAGGAATAAAATGAAGCATATAGATGGTACCTCACAAGAGCACATACAGGAAAAAAATAAAGCACCTAGCTGGTACCTCACAAGAACATAAGACACGACAGAAAATAAATTACCTAGCTGGTATCTCACATGAACGTAGACAGGAACCAAAATAAAGCATCTAGCTGGTACATCACTAGGACGTAGACAGGAACTAAAACAAAGCACCTAGCTGGAACCTCACAAGAACAAAGAAAATAAAGCATCTATCTGGTACCTCACATGAATGCCACGTGTGCCGGGAAGCACACATCTGTCTGACGAGTCAACTACTGTCTAATTCTTGAACGGACATTTTTTATAAATATCACTTGCTTCACCATGTTGCAGAATACAATATCTAAACTTAATGCGCTGGAAGGTTGTATTTAAACTTAATGCGCTGGAAGGTTGTATCTAAACTTAATGCGCTGGAAGGTTGTGTATCTACACAACTGGCCAAGCAAATGCATTTCAGATAAACATCGAGTACCCAAACATACGCCTACCTTTCTTAATAACAATTTCTGTGTGAATCGGGCTGTTCAGGGTCAAAACGCTAGCTTCGTGGTTTACATGTGCTACACAATGTGGCTGATCAAATGTGATGCCCTGCTTGCTGAGATCTTCCCATTTGGGGTCGAGTGGTATATCCCCAAACCACGGAGTCAACCACGCTTTGCTGTTGCCATGGAGACGAAAACAATCCCCCGCAGAGTAGTCGGACACATCGCTAACATGTAATTTAATAGCCTCAGCTGCAAGTGGTTCATTCATCATTAGCGATTGTACATGTGATAGACACTTTCTCATGCCAAGTGATGCATTTCTAAATTAGTTGATGACAAGCTTCAAAACTAGGCATGTCTGTGCCTATCTTTATTTTTTTTTGATTTTGACCAGTGCCACACACACCTGACACCTCGTACCATGCGGTGCCCACTTACAACCCATGTCCCAAACGAAAGACCCACCCAAGCCTATTTTAATGTTCTAATCCTAACATCTACCAATGCAAATTATCCTTACTAAGATAGATCTTACCAGGTACACTGGCAACCACGTGCACACCGGCGGCTTCTTCGACTGGCCCGGGATGATGGTGTCCATGACCATACAAAAGAAACTTATTCCCAGGGATATAGTGGTCAAGATACAATATGCTGGATGTTTCTGCAGAGGCACTGTTGCCGGCCCCCCGTAGTGTGATATTACTGGAGGTGATCTGTGCAAAATTAGATGGCCGATAGACTTGAGCAACGGTATATTCCCTGGTGACAACCACAAAACTTTACGGAATATACGAGCATTTTAAACTGATACAATCTCGACCAAATACTTCACTCAATGCCTGCCAACGCTACATTCTACTGAAAATTCAGCAAGTAAGCGCATTTCAACCATGTCACGTATATAAAAATACTTGAAGAGCATAAAAAACGCAGGTGCACATTGTACACAACTCAAGCAAAACCTTATATTCACCTGGAGTTCACTCTCTGTGTTGCCTTGCTGCCCAAATCTGTAGCGCCCGGGTGGGAAATAAACCACCCCTCCACCATTCTTCTTCGCAGCTCGGATCGCTTTGTTGACTGCCTTCGCACAGTATTTAATACCGTCCCCCACCGCACCAAAATCAACGACATTAAAAACTGGAAGATTTTCGAAGCATTAGCAATATTTTACGAGTCGGTGAGAGTTTGTACAGTGCAGGCCTATAGATTCATCTCCATGAGTACTAACTGAACCAGTATATCACTTTCTGTTCGTGGCGTCGACGACAGTGTTGACATCTTGCCCATTGCATTTGTTGACAGCCATTATCTAAAAACATAATCCGCTCATGGGATCTTAACGATAGCAGCGAGATTGTAAAAGGATCACTCTAATATCATTCAATAACTCATGACCATGGTGACATTTGCGCCATCCGCGCATAATACGACACAGTAGCCTCTCGCTCGTCGTCTAAATGAAAGGTACACGCAAGGCCACACTGAGTCCCGCTCAAGGATATATTCATAGTGAACCTTAGCGAAGAATAGAACCTTTTTCTTTAACCGTTGACAGAATTAGACATGCTTACACACCATCTTCTGTTCTGTTCGCCGTGCCACTTGCTCCATCTACTGCTCGAGGGGGCAGAAGCTCCGCTTGTAGTCGATAGCCGCTACCCATGATATAGGAATTAAGAGAAGGTCAGAACACGACTATTTTTTACAATCGCGTAGTTTCGCGTATTGTAGAGGTTTAACAGTGTCACGAGCTGCTTGGCAATTGCCTTGAGCGAGGTAGGAATCAAAGAGGAATATACATGTTGGGCCAACAAGCATGACTGCCAATTCATCCTTATTCGTACAGCTTCTCAAGAGCAGCGGATGCAGAAACTGAAGATTTTCGCGTCATCGTGAGAAGAGCAGATATTCAGAATATGGCAGGAATAATAAACACACAGTCCACGCGTACGATACTCGATAACGGTTATTTAAGATTGAGGATCAATGGTAAGCTACTTACTGCTGCCAACCAAGGAGTGGCATATAATCAGCAATCGCACACATTGAGGGGTCCGGAAAAGGCTACTTACCTGTAGCTGAAATCTGGCAGCAGCGGTTTGCTAGTTGTGTTGCGATGGTAGCGCTCTTCATACTCCCACCAAACTAACACCAATAATAAATTAAAATTCAGGAAGTTGTTACCAGGATGTTAAGGGCTAAATGTCTCGTGGAAAGTGCGGTTTTGATCCTATCATAATACAATTTTCAAGTCAATATATCATAATCATTATATATGCATATATAAATACACACACACACACACACACACATATATATATATATCTATATATACATATATATATACATAAATATATATATATAAATAAATAGCACACATACATACAAACATATACATGTATATGAT
>NW_014040065.1:14350-21339 GCF_001186125.1 Sphaeroforma arctica JP610
ATTCGTGTGTGTATAAACAGAACACATACGTGTTTACACACACACAAACACACGTATATATATATATATATATATATAGTAGGGAAGGATAATTGAGATACAAAACTTTGTTCAACATGATTATATGTATACAAGTTTGAACCTTCTTGTCTCTATCTGGCGAGCGTGTGTACATACAATCTTGTTGGCAATTTGCTAAATCATACATTCTACCACAATCGCCACGTCCCTACTTTCGCTACATGGTCATACCTACTGGGTAATCAATAGCTCGATAAGGAATTGCGTTGTACGGTGAGTTTTTGATCTAATCGTTGCTTCAATTATTTGCTACGACTGTTGTTGCGTGTTCCATTGAATTAAGTATTTCACACAGCCAAGACATACTTTGAGAATCGAAAAGCGATATGTGATGCTGCCACCAGTATTTTATACCCGATATAACCAGGAAAATGCTTAGTGTACCTAGGCACACCAACCTTGCGGTATGTTTTAGTGATCGAGTCGTCATCCGTACAACACGAAAGTTTCAGTCAAGTCAGGTAGACGCTAATGCGAATGGCCACACCACACACGAGATATTTATTTATTATTTTGGTGATAATGTATTTTGTTTTTTTGTGTGGTTTGTTACATTAAATTAACTAAATAAAAATACATAGAGTAGGTACAACATAAAGGCATCAAGGCGCGAGTTTAGGTGTTGTTAATTTTACTTTCTCTCTTATTCTAATATTTGAAGTTAACGATGACGACGGCTCCTAGTAGGCGATCATTGGACCAGCGATCCTTTCCCTCTTTAATCCTGGCAAAGCGGGACGGAGCCATATGCAAACATAGGCTCATTGTTGGGAGTACTTTGCTACCGCCGAAACGATGTTTCCAAGTAGATCGACGTCTCGTGGTCTGACTTGCGTATAGTCTGTTGCAGGGGCGTTTTAGTGTTAGCCATGGCCGTCCGAGATCTGGCGAAAGAGGATTCCAGGAAAGCAGACGCCAACATCATTTGAGGCGTAGCCGATTTGAGAACTTTTGACGTGTGCAACAGACGGGTAGAAGCGGAAATGGCCGACATGATTTATAATTCTTCAATAAGAGAGAATGATTTATTGTTACCAAGAAACCTATGCTTTTGTACGGAAAGACTACATCTAAAAATCTGCCAATTTTGTGCACTTTGGATCTAATAGTAGAGGATTCGTGATGCTCATCCCAAGCTTAACTCGACAGGCAATGGTTTTTGAATACTTTACACACGAAGCGTAATTATTCGAATGCGAGCTCAGTGACCGAGCGTGACTTCAGTGACTATTAGACCAAAATCTAGAGCCATGTACACCCCTGATACTGATAGTCTCTGACTGACAGATACAGTGATACGCATTTTTTTTACAGTCTGCTTTTCCCCCCATTTTTATTATTATTACATATTCGTTTATGTACAATGTCAATAAAACTGCATCTGAAAACTGATAGGTCAAATCAAAGAGTTCTTATCGGAAAGATCTCTGTGGAAAGTGGGCGATTTGTTGCTCGACCGGCGGCCCTGCTGGTGACTTTGTTTTTTTTTAAAAGAAAGAAACAAAAAACAAGTGTCGTGTTTTATTTAAAAAAAAAAACTAAAAGATTTTTTTAACACGCCTAAATTACATATTTATTTCAAATAGAGGTTTGAATGCAAGGAATGAAATCTGCACAATCTTATGATTGATACGATAACGTATATGTATACAGATTATTTATGTGTCTCTGTTAATTGTTATGACGAACGAAATAAACCAGTGCTCTAGTCAAGAGCATGTCACCGCACTTTTAGTACAATAATACTATTGAAGTAGATGCGCGATGCCCTCAAGGACATTCATATTGTTCCGCGGAGTGGGATTAGAGGTAGTATAGCTAGTGCATATGATGTCACTGTATATCTAAGAGGTCTCAGTGTCCTACGGACGTTTGTCCGTTCAGCCATATTTTCCTATTTCTAGAGAGTCATGTCTCAGTTGGCATAACTTTTTTCTAGAGGGTGATTATCTGTTTAAATTATACCTTCACACGGAGTTCATTGTGCTTTGAATCCGAGGGTCCGCAATAGAAAGGCGTATGAATGAGAATTTATATCGGCGTTGCTATGTTGATATGACAGAAAGGATGATGACAGGTAGATCGACACCTCATGACCTGACCTAGGCATGTTTTGTTGAATTGGCGTCTTTAAATTGGCGTCTCAGTTTTTGTGACGGCCGCTCGAGAATTAGCAACTAAAGATTCTAGGTAAGCGAACGCCGATAATATTAGAAATTTATCGGCATCGAGAACTTTAGATAAACTCGGAGTGATATTTGCGCTTCTCCTTTGTTAGTGCCGGTTTTATTTCTATAGTAATCATCCAAATCCAACTCAGAATCCTTTGAACGGTACGGAGCGTAGTCTATTGCGAATAGATGAAGCTATATCGGTTGCCCAGCATGCATTCAAACTGTCACCACAAGGGGTAGCTCTTGATCTAGACCCAGATAACAAGCGCTAGCGATGTGTACGGTATACTTCACCTCGTCAATATCCTTCGCGTGCGAATCGGTGCGAGTGCTGAGGATAGATTTTGGGATAGGTGCGGCCACCACTGCCGTTTTCACACTGCAGGACCATAATACAATGATAGAGAAATTCAGTGTGAAAAGCAAAAAACCAGTACATAATAGAGTTGAACAGTCAACTTGAAAGCAGTCTCCTGCCTATCTCTCAGGACTATACACGCTAGCCATGCAATTCTAAAGAAATCAGTGATGTTAATATCACGCTAACAGAAGCGACACGAAACACCACCTGTAACAAACACTACCTATAGTACATGAAATTCTTTTGGACAACCTGTGATGATAAAATTCCCCTGCACGCACGACACCGTACTTCCAGACGCATAAAGTCAGGGATATTGTCTAAAATATCCTAGACAACAATAAAGAAATACATCAAAATATGATTTGCTGTCAGATCACAAAAACATTAAATGGGGAGCAAGTCAGTTCTGAGGGATTTTCTCTCTCGACTAGAATCCATCCTAAAGGCAGAAATCGTTAAGTATAATACAGGGCATTGCTCTGTACGTAGTTACTACATTAAAGTAATCGCATGCCATCATCATCATCACTCAGATCAGGGTCGCCAAGAAAAAATGAATACTGATGGAATACACAGCATGCGACTGTTATGCCAAACAAGTTGCTGATCATAAACACAACCTTCTACATAAAGCGCGTAACTTAAGTGTGAAAACATACCGCGGTGAAACCCTCTTCAGAGCCACCAGCTGCCTGTTGTGCTCAATCAGTATAAACCAGTCTTCAGGCACATCTCTACCCCAGTTTGGCGCGTAGGCTGTCTTATTCCGTCGCTGTCGAAAGTGTGGCACGGTGATCCATAAACAGTGGGATATTACAACATGGTAACAGAATTGAGGACAGGAAATTTATTTTCGTCACGCTAATGTAGTGAAATCAAGCGTTTTAGATTAGTTCCAAAACAAATATTTAGATATGTGCATAATCACTCTTAATCTGGATCATTAACTGCTTGTACATCATAGATTGGCACAATAAAAAACATTTTATTAATGTGTGAATCGTTTACAGTATACATTCAGTATTAAACATGTACTTGTATACACATACAGTTCAGCATAGATCGATCTAATCGTACAGAATAAGGAAAGTATGATTAATAATATATGTGCCCTGCATATATGTGAAGTGGTATACTTCTACATAGAGTGATTACACCACGGGAAATCACATCGGTGCCATTCAAAGAAAGATACCCACCCCCCATATGTCAAATTCATTGAGCGTCTCTGCAGATGTGTCCTAAACCCTAAACCCTAAAGATGTGTCACGACTGCATGGGTAAACGAATAAATACCGAATTGACACTGCATGTTCCCACATCTTTCATCCATCGGCAATACCCAATAACACAATTGAATATCTCCTTGTCGGCATATACAGATGCATTGCATACCTCATTGACCACATTCATGTTGACGCTAATCGGGATGGTCTCCTCCACTCTGTGCCTGCTTGAGCCATCCGTGCCATTGTCTCGCACACACGCAGTCGCTCGTAACAGTGGCAACGACAATACGCCATCTGCCACCTGTGTACACATATCGCAATGCAGAATAATCACATGACTTAATACAGGATTATGAGGACGAAACAGATGAAATGGCAAAACGATTCTCATTTTCGCCCAGCTCGTAAGAACACATACACACGCATCGCCATGAGCCGACTGCAATAGGCACAGAGCAATATACACAACGATATTGTACATACCCGATTGCCTTTGTTGCCTGATCCAATCCCCGCCTTCTTCAGCGCGCCGTAGAAGTCTCTTTTATTTTTATGGGCCATTTCTATTAGGCTGGCAATAGTCTGGTGATAGATGACGGTGGAAAAGTCATAAGAAGTTCTTATTTGCCAAGTTTATATAACACCTCTGTACTCACATTCTCGATTAAAAAAAAAATGAGCATCGACCTTATATAGTTGTATAGAACATGCAGCTCCAAAATCAATCAAGCAAGCACATAATAAATACATGGGCATACAGATTTAGCGGAGGATATACATGCGATATCCTTCTATGTGTTACTGTGTGCTGTAAAAATTTGCTGAGCCATGATTTTTTCGAGGCACATACACGTTCAAGTTGACTACTCGTGTACCTACAATCGACATACCAGTCCCTTTTGCTCCAAACTTGCTGCGGTTTTCTGGTCGATGCCGTCCACCATCGTCAATGGCGAGTCTGAGTACCATCGGCTTTGGATAATCATCTGCATGAGTTTGATGGTGCTCAACGCCGAACTCATATGACCCTGCAGCGCGCTGATATCGATCATCGCCTACAAACAACAGTACACAGCATGAGTGTGAGTCAGTGTTGAATCAGTCTGTACATTAATACAGGTATGCATAGAAAAATACATATGATAAATAACTGCATTGGTTGTTTGGTACTACAATTCACACCTCTGTGAGCTTGTAGTGCTTTGTCTTAAGCCATGCCTACAGATATTAGCAAAACGTGGCGGTCAACAGATTCTGTTGATCAATGGTACATACCAGTGGGCGGAAACGATAAAACTGCTATGCACTCCCTGCGCAGTGCAGTATACAAGTGGACTGATCAAGCACAATGCCAAGTATACTTTCTTCCTACAAGCAAAAAACATACGGCCAGAAGGCGCACGGGTTTAATATCGGTCACATACAACACATTACTTTTTATTACTATTTTGATCGGTCAGATATGCCTTCCGTTTATATACCTGCAAAATACAAACGACTGATCAGGTACATATTTGATAGCGGCTACGTATACTTACGGCGTTCTTCCTAGCAAGGATGAACAAATTAAGACCTTAACTATATAACATAGACCTCGTACCTGCAAGATACGGATAGACTGGTCGAGCACAGTTTTGGTGTCGGTTACGTAGTCGGTGCTGGGCAGTTCTCCGCGGCTGAACCGTGTTTGCAGCAGCAGATTGGCTTTGACGGAGGGCTGATCCAATTGGCTCATATCAACAGGCACCACACACTCCTTGGCCATCTCGCCATTGATAAGATCTTCATTGTGGCGCACAGGAAGCTGTGGAGGTGCATGGCACATTCGTATGAGTGTATGAGCAGCGCACGTGTATGTATCACGGGACATGGGCAACAGTCTTGAATGAAGAGGCAGCATGTAGATAGACACTTGGGTAACAAAGACGTGCAGAAGGCAGCTGTGCGTAGGTGCACAGGAGCGCAAGCATCATTATTTTGACGGCGGAGGCGTCAAAGACACATGGACAGCACATACGAGGTACGACAGCAGCACGTAGGCGCACACGTCGATGGGTGTTAACGCTTAACATAGGGGAGAACCGTGCAAGGAAGCATAAACAACACGAGATAAGGTAGCAGTGTATATGAAGAATACAGAGATGCGGGGGAAGGCAGCTGTGCATAGGTGTATGGATGTCTGGGGCATTGGTTGGATAGACGGCGAACATATATACTAAGTGTCTGGCTACGCGAAAAGGAGAGACGTGAAAAATAAAAAAGGATCACTCGAGACAAATTGGTAACAGTATTTTGTGATTGGATTTAAATAATTGTATGTAAGACATGTGAAATTTGCAATTTGACATTTCGTGACATTTCGTTATGGTGTTTTCGAGAGAGCCGGAAGAATTCGGTGCATATTTCTGTGCGGGGTGCATCACTGTGCAGAATCGCAATATAAAATAAGATACGAATTTACAATTGCACTATCGCACTATCGCACATATTTCAACAGCCTCACATAGACACCAAGATCGTTGTGGTTCTCACAACTTATAACCCCTCAAGTACTTGAAAAACATGCAATACTTCGACTGAAAATACACACAGCAGGCCATGACTCATAGTGCATGTCATAGTAGCCGTCAGAACGCACAGCACACGACACAACATACAACTCACAGTCCACAATTCAACAAACGAAACGTTACACACAATAGACAACCCATTACACACGACACAACCCACAACGCACTTAGAAATATATAGGTAAAGCCCTGACAACGCACATCACACCAGTGCACTACAGAAATGACACAACAGAGAGCACGATATGATGCCAGTTTTAACAACGCCAAACCTGTCTTGCCAGAACAACACACCAGCAACACAAATAACAACAATCGACAGCTCACCTCAGCATATTCTTCGACATTTGTCATGGTGTCAAGAACATCTTCCACAGTGGACGACTCGGTCAATTCATCGGCCATCAGCCCGACACTCTCGTGTGCAATGTAGTAGTACGATGCGATCTGTCCTGCCGGTGTGGACATAATCGTACCTGTGCGGGGGTGCACACTGACACGGTTAGTAGATGCATGTATATACATATACAAACACACACACACACACACACACACACACACACTATATATA
>NW_014040065.1:22522-24879 GCF_001186125.1 Sphaeroforma arctica JP610
AACGTTTCATTTCCACTCTCAAAAGAAAAGCTCAACGAACTTCAACTATCGTGTGTACACAAACGTGGTTATATTGGGTATCCCCACAGGCTCACTATGCCAACGAATGAAACAACATGTGCACTTACACAAGGGACATGTATGGCTACCTCATTGGCCTGTGATAAGCCATACGTGGTAAGTCATAGTTGTTACAAGAGGCATACACATCAAAGTCGACTGCCAAAATTGATTGACTGTGTACCTGAGAAATTCTAAAATTAATGCACTAAGTACTGAGTGTACCTAAAGTACTATACATATACATTGTGTGATGACAGACACATGGATATATAACGAAATATATATGTTATCGATAGTATATATATTTCAAATCTTCAGCTTATAGATCTGCGTGCGTGTATACATCGCCAATTCGGCACTGAAAACCTAGATGTCAAGAGTGCTAATCCCATTTTCCATAGGTAAATATATTAAACCCATTTTACATAGATATATCTGATAAACTCATATTACATAGATAGGTGCGTTGCGCACATACCGTCATCTGGGTCGACAAACACGCAGCCGTGTTCATCCAGCGATGTCAACACCTCATCAATCAACCTGGACAGAAACTTATTGACGTCTGAGGCCTCCGTCCCGTCTAACCCGTAGTACGATGGATTGAGCGCAACGCGTTGGAAGAAGTACGTCCACGTGAGATAGTCGATCCCTCCCTGTGGTAATAGCATGACACATAAAGTGCGCATGTACTTGAAGAGTTAGAACTACGACGTCTTTTCATGCACATATGATCGATCAGTTGAGGGGGGCGACTGCACATTACTTTGGTTGTGGGCTGCTGATTTGAAGTATTCGGAACAGTACACGAGGACTCCATCCAATATGTGCTTGGCATGAATAGACTAACATCTATCATGAATATCTAAGAGACAAAAAGTTTTACACTCGCTGCCCGCTTCGAAATATTTGGTGTCTCCGGCACTTTCAACGACAACAAAAGTGGATAAAAGACCGCATAAGGCAGATACAGCGTCCTTGTTTGTATACGACTCCTAGCAACTAGGTTTACTCGACACGGAAGAGATTCTCAAAAAGACACGAAATACATGTACATCAACGAGGCCAACGCAGAGAAGAAGTTTCAGCATGGTTATTGAGTAGTGGTAGCTCACAATTGGCTACACACTTGTCATGGCTATAAAATTCACGTGTATCCCTTGCCTAAATCGACTTTGATATGCACTGAATCGATTTTGTACGTAATACTTCACCCGTAGTGATTTGAGCGCATGCATGGCATACCTGGAGTGACTTTATATTGCCCGCAGCAATTTCGGCATTGATGTGGTCTGGGAGTACCTGCAATAGATTGGACTCCACCGGGAAGGGCTCGTACAGGAAGCGTTTGTAGAAGTGTTTCTTCGTGTCCTGCACAAGTATACACGCCTGCGAAGGGAAATGGACAACCAAGGTTGTCCACCATGTAAGGTATTGTTATGAGAGAATGCGATCGAAACTCGAATGGGTAACACAAGGCCTAGAAACTTCTTGTGGATGTACAGAGGCTGAAACAAACAGAGACAGAAAAAAATAGCTGCCAGTTAAACCGTGCAGCCAAATGCCCCCCCCCCTCCCGCCGCTCGCACTCAGTAGTGTCAAAGAACCTCGTTTTAGACAAGGGTGGGTAAGATGGCTTTGGCGTGCCAGAGTATGCTTGCAATTCGGACTGCGGATCCAAAAGCCAGAGTGCTCCAAAAATGAGCAGAAAACACGTGCAGCACGTGCTACAATATCCGGAATATTGTCCAGATATCATACTGCAGAAACTCCCCATTTGGAGACGGAGGAAAACTCATTCAAACCACACTTGGCATTCAAAGCTTCGTTACCAATAAGACGATTAAGGATACTGCCATCAATAGCATGTGAATTGCTAACTTCCTCACTAATCAATACACCCACCAGCTATATTAATCATAGACCATTGTCACAATTATCATACTAACAAATCAGATTCAATAGACACCGCACCCTTCACTATAGCGCACCCTTCTCGTAGCCATTAGTTAAAATGAGTCATATAGCGCACCCTTATCGTAGCGACTAGTTAAAAAAGAATTAAAGTGCATCCTCTTCGTAGTGATTAGCTAAAATGAGTCCTATAGCGCACCCTTCTCGTAGCGACCAGTTAAAATGAGTCCTATAGCGCACCCTTCTCGTAGCGATTAGTTAAACTGAGTCCTATAGCGCACCCTTCTCGTAGCGATTAGTTAAAATAAGTCTTATAGTGCACCCTTCGCGTAGCGATTAGTTAAAATGAGTACTATAGCGCACCCTTTTCGTAAGCGATT
>NW_014040065.1:24899-25832 GCF_001186125.1 Sphaeroforma arctica JP610
AAAATGAGTCCTATAGCGCACCCTTCTCGTAGCGAATAGTTAAAATGAGTCCTATAGCGCACCCTTCTCGTAGCGATTAGTTAAAATGAGTCCTATAGCGCACCCTTCTCGTAAGCGATTAGTTGAAATGAGAACTATGGCGCACCCTTCTCGTACCAATTAGTTAAAATGAGCACTTTATCGCACCCTTCTTGTAGTGATTAGTTAAAACGAGTACTATATCGCACCCCTTTCGTCGTGATGAATTAGAATGAGAACCATAGCGTACCCTTCTCGTAGTGATTAGCTAGAATAAGTACTATAGTGGGCTTCCGTACCGAGACGATCGCCAACTCCGAATGCCGAACGACGATAGAGCCATGGAGGAGAAGGAAATAGCACACAACGCCATCAGCAAAGCTGTAGCTTGCGATTTAATAATTGGAACACCCGGGACACCTCGGATTGGAATACAGTATGTGTTGCGATAATATACTGCACACGGTCAACATATTAAAATACAACAGGCAGAACGATACAGCAATGCTACGACACGGATCAAAAATAAATCACAATGATACGGATCAAGAATAAATCACAACACCCAATCGCCTTTCAAATCTTAACACAAACCATAAACAACGCAATTATCATTACCGTTGCGGAATCATCGAATTGTGGTCGTCCGGCGCGTCCCATCATCTGCAGAATCTCAGTCACAGCCATGTCCTCATATCTGTGCTTGCGCAACCATGACGTGAATGCAACATATTAATTTAAAATGCGATACAGTTGACAACTGAATGTATCTTACAGATTACGGCGGTGGTATAACATGGAAATGCAAAGGTTTTGATTCATTTTGCTTGTCACGCCTATACGTGCATATAACAGATTAAACTTTCTAGTGTTTCTCATATACGTACACACATATATATACATACATATATATAT
>NW_014040065.1:26683-29157 GCF_001186125.1 Sphaeroforma arctica JP610
ATATATATATATATATATATATATATATATATATATATATATATATATATATATATATATATATATATATATATATTATATGCGTGAATGTGTTTAAAACAGCTGAAGATTTAAATATTCCCTTTTACGAATACGGGAATACAGTAGCCGTGTTTCTATCAGTCCACTTCACATACCGCTTAGTTTTGCCGTCGAAGTACTCCGTGCCTTTAACAATAACCAGATGTGCTGGTAAATTGACCCCCCACGCAAGTGTGGATGTGGCCACAAGACATTGGATCTTGCGTTGCTCAAACAGATTCTCAACTATTCGCCGGTCGTTTGGGTGTAGACCTGGAGTGCACCGATGAGTTTTGATGTAAGGGAATACTAATTCGGATACACGTGGGTAGTATGTAAGTGTGCATAGGGGCGTATCGTGTTGCAAATTGCAGTAGTGAGAGGAAGAGCAAGCAAATAAGTTTGGACGCACACCAAATACAACTATACTTTTAACAACTCAATATAAGTTTAGACAAACAAGATGGTTCTTTTGAAATAGATAATTTTTGTACCAGTGTCGTTTTGTATAGTTACGCACACCTGCATGATGTAGTCCTATACCAAAGGCCAGAACATTGCGCAAATTGCTGTCTCTGATAGCGTCCAGATATGGTAAAATGTCGTCTTCGGGCATCCAGAGGTACTGTTTGGGCTTTTCGTCGGCCATGCAGAACTTCACGAGATCCATCGCTGTCAAACTGCAAAGAAGCAGTCGAGAAAAGCAAAGAATTCAGGTGTATATATAGATACCCAATTAAAAAGTGGTCCACAGCATGTTTGCTCCTAAAACTGAACTAGATTAATTTATGTGAACTTAGTTCCTGTGGCTGTCAGACAGCTACGGTGAATCGATGAAACGCGATGTTGACATGTGCCCAATCCATCTCAACACTCTGTTTTACAGCACACGATCGAAGTGCTGATATGCTTTGATTGAAATTCAGACACTCGAGTGTGCCGGGCAGACGATGGCATGTTTGCAAAAACCTTGCCTAAACTGGAAACATCCACGTGCGCGATAAATAAAAAAAACAGATTGTGACTATTCATATCCCGTACAATGTACCTGCATGCTTATATACGTGTGTAAGCTACATTCATTACAAATGTACAAAGTCAGCCAATTTAATCCTAGCCTTACCGTGTCTGTCGACGAGAGGAGACAAATATGATGACAGGTTTCTCGGGAGAGTGGTTCTGTATAGCCACATATGCGGGCTTGTTCATAGTGGCCATTCGCGGACAGTAGTGTTTGCCTGGGAATCCCTCGATGTGCACCTTCGCGTACAGAAACGGTGTACGGAATAGTCAATACAAAGAGATGTGCACGCTAACCAATAGGAAAGCAGATGCCACAGTAAATAAAAAATGTACAGGACAAAATTAGCTATTAAATAAAAACAGACAGCTACAGCGACATACGTAGTTGAACATCCAGATTCACTACCACACCTTCAGGTGCAGAAGGTTCAAAACCGAGTTGAAGCTGGAGAGTCCCACGGTTACGAATTATCCAGCAACGGCCTCAGTCATATGCATTCGATAGTGCATCGAACATGTATCAGACTGCACAGACAAATACACTTTCAGAAACACAGTTTTCAATGACGGTATGAAATTAATGAGTTCTGCAGGCGATATGATATCTAGCCACCGACCTAAGTTATTCGCATTTCGCCAGTGCACGTATGCCCATTCGAATAAACACGACAATACAGGATATAAACATATGCAAAGAGAATCCTACACACGAGCACACCTCCAGGGGCACAGGTCTCACTGACGGTCTGAAATTGAAGAGTCCTGCAGGCGATGTGATGCCTAGCCACCGACCCAAGTCATGTGCATTTGCCAGTGCAGTGGACAGGCCTACCACACGGATGCTCTTTTTAGTGTGTGCACTGATGAAGTTCGTACGCGACACAATCACCTAGATAAAAGAAAGTATCAGTATTAACATGGCTGACCATACCTTCGTGACAAATGAACGGCAGCGTTCGTGTGTATGCGTGGTTCTAGAAGTGGGAGGGAAACTCGA
This sequence comes from Sphaeroforma arctica JP610, assembly GCF_001186125.1. Taxonomy (NCBI): domain Eukaryota; class Ichthyosporea; order Ichthyophonida; genus Sphaeroforma; species Sphaeroforma arctica. Next base: position 28,764 of record NW_014040065.1, read on the forward strand.
CCAACTGATAGTTAAACTATATGCAAAGCCGACTCTGGCTGAACCAGATTGTATTGCTTTGCGAGGTGAGAACAGAATGCATGTTTTTGAATAGTAGCTTTGGGGGTTAGTTGATTGACCCATTTACATTGACTTAGAAAAGCATACCCAAATGCATACACACAAAACACACATACGCGCAGGGGATCTATAACCTTCAGAGCAGACATCTACTAACACACGAGTATGTGTGTGCATTCGTGCATCTTTGAGATTTCGCTATTTGCTTAAATATTCAATCCAATAGCGAGACCTCAAGATGCACGAATACACACACACACACACTATATATATATATATATATATATATATATATATATATATATATATATATATATATATATATATATATATA